>NW_023653266.1:0-30570 GCF_015228065.2 Penaeus monodon
GGGGGGGGGGGTCGTTTACCAAAAGGGGTCTTTAACCTCCTCAGCAAGATTCCCTGATAAACTGTTTCTTTTTTCCCTTTTCTAGCGTGTCCAGCCACGCACCTGGAGTGACGCAAGATTTGATTCCATTCCCCGGGCCCATGCACACGCTTCGGGGCCTCTAGTCTCCAGGGATAAATTTGCTTTGCCCTCGGGAAAAGAGAAACAGCTCCTGAGCTTTTTCGAGTGTCACGCGGCTGGGGACTCCCACAGAGAAATGGGTCCGTCAGGTTGCGATTTTCTGTAAATGGTCAAAACTGCCATGGTGAACCCAGGGGCCCCTTCCCCCTTTTAGTTTTCCCCGGTGAAACCCTTAGGGGGCCACTGAAGGGGGGGGATTTTTGAAGGGACCCGCGGGGTACCCACAACTGATTTGGTAGTTCTGGTATTTCGTTTTATTTGTAATTTGCGATGTTGATAAAAAAACTTGTATATACTGCTATTTACTAAGAATTAAAAAAAAGTGGTTAATAATTTAGTAAAATTCAAAAATAAAATCAATTTCGTCAACTTGAGCACGATTCTTAGATGGGGGGGTCCGAGGCCTTGGCAACACGTGGAACTTTGGCAAGGTGCTGTCCGCCGGCTCGAGGAAGGTGTCGCAAAGTTTTTGGAGAACTCTAGTGTCGTAAGACAGTTATTTGTCAGGGGAAAATAAGCCCTCGGGGAAATTATATTTTTTTTCGCCTTTTGGAACGCCCTTTAACTTCATTTATAGACTAAATTTTTTTTTTATTATATTTTACATAAACCTTATTTTTACTACTAAAATAATGTTTACTAAAAATCTTTTTAATTTTTTTAAATTTTGTTTTTATTAAAAATAAATAAGCATTTTTTGATTTGACGAATGCGGGGAACGGGTTCGAACAACTTTTCAGTGCCCCAACACCAAAAAATATTTTTCATGACAAAATCGTTTCTGCATTTTCCCTTTTGTTATGTAATCTGTTAAACAACTACGATCTTTTTTGGTTTCATCTACTCCCGTGTAAATATCTTAGTTAAGCGACTGTATATTGACAAAACGTTATGACAGATGTTCGCGGAAAATTTCCCCGCTGATTCACTCTACGTAAACACAAATGTTTTGTTTTCTGTACACTATTGTTTTTTCACTATCGTTCTTTCCTTCTCTCTTACATTCTTCTCTCTTTAGCAGATTGTGGGCGTATGGTATGAATAGAAAATGAGATAACACTGCTTTAAATGTTGGAGAGAGAGAGAGAGAGAAGAAAGAAGAAGAAGAAAAAGAAAAATGAAAAGAGAAAAAAAGAGAAAGAGGAAGAGAAAAAGAAGAGAGAAGAGAGAAGAGAGAGAGAGAGGAGAAGAGGAAGAGAGGAGAAAGGAGAGAGAGAGAGAGAAAAAAAAAAAAAGGGGAAGAGGAAAGAGAGAAGGAAGAGAGAGGGAGAGAGAGAAAGAGAGAGAGAGAAAAAAGAGAGGGGAAGAAGAAGAAGAGAGAGATCGAAAGAGAGAAGAGAGAGAAAAAAATTAATTTTAAAGTTTTTCTCATTAAGTCTAAATCTTACGTCATATAAGTTTTTTTTCTCAAAAATTTCTAAATCACGTCTTTTTCATCGTCTACTCCTTCTAATTTTGCAAAAGGGGGGAAAGGAGAGGGGAATGTCAAGGGGGATTTCACCCACTTGTGTTCACGTGTCCAGAAAAACGTGTTAGATACTAGAAACAAAAGCTGCCCAATATCCAATATGCCACCATTTTCTTTCCCAATATTTTGATAAGGCTATGCCTTTTTAATTTAAAACTTTGTCTCTCTCTTATTTTTTTCTTTAAAGCTTTTTCTTTTAGTAAAAAAGGGAAATTGAAAAGGGGTACAAGGTTTCTCCTCCCTCGTTTCAGGTTGGGAATGGTAAAATCCAAAAAGTACCCCATTTTAATTTTTTACAATAGATCTTTGGGCTTAGCATAAAAACTTTTTTAAAAGGTCTCCTTATCACATTCTGTTATCCTAATAAATTCAAATGACCAATGTCCTATTGTTTAGCTATTATTCCCTTTTTTTACAATAAAATATAATTGATATATTATGTTTTTATCATCTTTTTGGATATTTTTTAGAGGATATAAAACCTCAGGTTGACACCCTTGCATTCAAGATTGGTTTTTGGACAAAAATCGATCGTAGAAGTTCTGTTCATTATAGCTTAAAATTTTTACACAAAACACACCCTCACCATTCATTCTAAAGCAGGTGCATCTCACCGTCTGCTTCACACACGTCTATATTATATGAGCGTCGGACAGGTTTAAGGGGTTTACCGTTATTCCCTTTAACATGGTATGCGTAATATTCCAGGAGAAAATAGTACTCCCGTTCTTGTAAATCCACACACAGTAATCTATGATAAATTTTCGGAACCGAGACAGCACGCATTTCTAATAAGGCGCTATCGTTGCTAACGGTGTATATTAAGCTTTTTGTTGACTCATAAATAATAGTTGAATCGATACTCCTTATTAAGGCTACTATGTAATAATCCTCGGCTAGTAACAAAGCTTTTTCTTTATTTTTGTATTAAAAGATTTTATGGAAAAAAATAAATTACCTTCAAAAAAAACGTTTTTAAGAAATAAAGCATGAAAAATATATTTTTAAGCGGGTCTAAGTATTTATTTTTTTCTTTCATAAAAAGCATACACTTTAAATATGTCCATAACCAAGAATACCAAAAACACAAGGAATTAAACAGAAGTGTATTACTTATAAAAAATAGGACTGATCATAAAATAAAATTTCTTGTTCTCGCATATATGTACACTGTTGTGTGGGGTTTGTGTGTGGTGTGTGTGTGTGTGTGTGGTGTGTTTTGTGTGTGGGGTGTGTGTGTGGGTTTTTGTGTGTGGGTGGTGTGGTGGGTATGTGTGTTTGTGTGTGTATGTGGGGGGTTTTTGTGGTGTGTGTGTGTGTGTGTGTCTGTGTGTGTGTGTGTGGGGTGTGGTGGGGTGTGTGATGATGTTGTTTATACACACACAACACCACACACACACACACAACCATAATATTATATAAATATATATATTAAAATTAAAAATATATATATTTAAAATATATATATCATAATTTTAATATAATATTTATATATATTATCAATATATATATATATATATAATATATAATATAATATATAAATTATATATAATATATAATATATAAAATAATATAATATTAATTAATAATATATACATATATTACATGTATATAATACATATTACATGTAATTTTAAAACATATTACAGTATATAATACATAATCGTATATAATCATATATACATTTAAATAATACATATATACATTAAAATAAATACAAAATACATTTTTTAAAATACATATTAATGTTATAAATAATAATCAGGGATATAAATCTATTCATGTTATAAATACATATATCATGTATATAAATACATATATACATGTATATAAATACTATATAATGTAATAAATACATATATACATATTATAAAATCATATAACTATGTATTAAACAATATAAATATATAAATAATATATAATTATATAAAAAAAAAAAAAAAATATATATATATATTTTTATATATATATATATTTAAAATATATTATATATATATTATTAATATATATATATATTATATATATTTTATATATTATATATAATTAAATTTATTATTATATTTTATTTATATAATTTATATATATATATTATATTATTATTATATATATAATAATATATTTATATTTTTTTATTATTATTAAAATTATTATCAAAATAATTAATAATTTTATATAAATTTTTAAATTTTAATTAAAAATATAATATATAATACTATTATATTAAAATAATAATATATTATAATTTATATAAATCTATTATTAAAATTTTTAAATTTTTAATTAAAAAAATTACTATATAAAATAACATATCATATTATAAATACAATAATATTTAAAACTATACATATTTTAAAAAAAAATATCTTGTAAAATACATATACATATTTTTAAAAACATATAATATTTAAATAATATAATATTAAAATAAATAATTTTTGTTAAAAATATAATATGAAATAAAATACTATTATAAATCATATCATATGTTTTAAATAATATAAAATTTATAAATAATATATATATATAAATATATAATAACTATACTTACATATAAAACTATATATAATAATATATATATATATATATATATATATAATATAATTTTAAAATTTTATATTTTATATATATATATATATAAGATATACTATATATATAAAAATATAATTATATTTTATTATACATAAATATTTTACATAATATATATTATATGATATAATAAACATATATAATATATAAAATTTGATATAACATATTAACATATATATTATATATATATAATTTAAAATATATATACCATTTATAATATATAAACATTTAATTTAGGGTACATATATAATAAATGGGTTGCTGAGCAGTGTAATGCCACGGTATTTTTGCTACAATCCCAACGATCCCCTTTCCCTTCCAGAGAGGGATGACCACACCCCTCAGCAGGTCAGGGGGAATGGTAAACCCGACTGCCAGATGGCAGTCAGGACTATGCAGGCTCCGAGCCATAGGTTCCAAACCCCCCACTTTTAGCAGTTCAGCAGGATACCACATATGTCTTCAGCTTTCCCCTCTTCTGCTTGGAAATCGCTATCCTAACCTCTGTGAGGGTAGAGGTTCCTCGCTGATGGTTGGGTCCGGCACAGGCACTGAGACATCTCTTGCATCCAAGCTTAACTGTTGGAGGCTACCCATACAACTGCTCAAAATACTCAGCCCAATGTTCACGAACCCCAACATGAAACTGAGATGATCCGTCCATCCGCTGACCGACTGCAGTCATCGTGAGGAGGGCTTAGAGTTCGTTTTCTCGGCTTGGCAAGCAGGGGGAAGGTCGTTTACCAAGAAATGGCCTTCAACCTCCCCAGCAAGATTCCTGATGAACTTTTTTCTTGTCCCTTCTCACCCAGTGTCCGAGCCCTACAAACCAGGGAAAACGACGCAAGACTTGATTACCATTCAGCCAAGCCATGCGACATGTTTCAGTGGCCTCTATTGTCTCCAAGGGATTGGAATTCGGGCCTTGCCTTGGGTGTACCCCTGCTTCGAGTGTTAGCACTTGAAGAGCTCCCACAGAGTAAAATGGTCTGTCAGGTTGTTGGTTCTGTGAAACAGGGCCCGAGACTGCCTGGTGAAACGTGGTTTCACCATGTCTGTCCAAGTTTAAACACCTTAGGGTGGCCACTGGAGGGATGGGGAGTTTTTTAAGTGGACCCGCAGGGTAGCCACAAGAAGCCTTTGGTCGGGGCCACAGAACACGGCACTCCGGTAAACCCTGAAGTTCTGGAGGATCCTCCATCGCGTGCTAAATAGAATGTGGTCGATCTCCTTAGGGCCACTGTAACCCCAAACGCTGTACCATGCCCCCAGGGGGCCCGGTTTGGGGGCCCCTGGTCCCAGGAAAGCCGAGATCCTAAATTTTTCCGGGGTTTTTAGCAAAGCCCCCCGGAGAAGGAGGTTTATTCTCGCTGCGGGGACACCTCCCGAGCGAGGGGGGGCCGACAGACATCCCATGCCACCCGGGTTTCAAAAAGCCGGATCTGCTTGAAGTCCCCCAAAGAAAAATGCGAATATCTCTCCCCCGGGGGGCCTTTTTCCCTGCCCCAGTTGCGATTTTTGGCGTAGAACGCTTTCTTTCACATAAATCTTGTATACTCGGTTTTAAGGGGCGAAAATACAGCAATAAAGACAAAAAGCCAAAACGGGCTTCAGCCCCTAAAGTGCAAAGGTTTTACCTCACAACGGGTTTTCCCCCTTTAAACTCCCAAGGGCCCTAATTTGGGCCTGGGGGGATGGCAAATGGCTACACCCGGGAAAGGGTTTGGTGACCCACCGTTTGCACTAAACCAGTATTAGGTTAGCCACCCACACTGATCGTGCCACAAAACCGGGGGTCTTCCCCAACCTCTGGGGGGCAGCCACCTCAACTCCCAGTCGCTTAAATTTTCCCCCCCGATAGCGGGGGAAACCCCCTAAATCCTTTTTGGAAAGGGACCCCGGATTTTCCCCAATTTTGTCTTTTTTATTTTTTCAGATTGAATAAGAGAAATCTAAGAAAAAAATTTAAATAAAAAGGCTTGTGATTTGAGGGGCCCAAAAACCCAAAAAAATTTCATCCAGAAAAAAGAGGAAAGAATAATGTTTAAAAAAGAACAAAAATGCAACTAACCAAATGCTTTTTCTATTTTTTTTCCCAAAAAATGCGGCCTTTAAACAAAAACCCTGATTCTGAAAACCCCAACATTAAAAAAATGTGGTTTGTCTATGAGTCCCGTAGCTTAAGGCATTTTTTGTATTTTTTTAAAACCCCCAAACACTGTTTAATGTTTGCCCTTTACCGAAACATTTTGGGAACATGTTAAACATTTTTGGGGGTTTTTTGTACCAGTTTAAATGGCTCAAATTTTTTTACAATTTGTTTACACTCTGACCAGCCAATCGGGGCACTATTTTAAAAAGTTTATTTTCATGTAGTCTCAGATATTTTTTTATATTTTAATTATTCATAAACGGATCTTGATACCCAAATTTTTTTTTTTATAGAGGTGTTTTAAAAATTTTTCTGTGCTTTTTTTTTGGATTACATCAAATACCCTATTTAATAATTTAAATCAGGACATCGCTGGAACTACATGGTAAAAATATCCAACGTATCCAAGTCATATGACGGGTATGATTTTATTTACTAAAAAAGAAATCTGCCGTGTAAACATCTAAGGTCAGTGGTTTATTCAAAATATAGTGATAGGGGCTTGGGGGTAAAGCCCCCAGATAAAAAAGATTTTTGTTTCAATAAGGCCATGTTTGTGGATTTCCAGAATGGTTATTGGTCAAAACAAATGTGCCAGACGTCAAAATTAGTTGAGGCGAGGGCTGAGGACCAAGAAAGGGGCCTCATTTTTTCCATCTCCTAAGCACCTACCATGATAAAAACAAGGGATTGGGAGCAAAGTTAATGTGCTAGACAACTAAGTTCATGTAGCACTATAGAAAGGTATATTATTAGTAGGGAGGGGGATGAGTTACTGATTAGTTGCTTACATCAACAGTCTAGAGTAGTATTGGAAGCAATGAATGAATGGGTTAAGGTAGGATTAAGCAAAGGGGATCAGTTTAAAGTAAAAGGATATATATGCATCTGAGGAAGAACAGGTTTTGTCAATGCAGAAAGTTTAGGATTCCGTAAGGGAAATATCTGACAGGTTGGAGGATAGGTGAAGCAAAGCAGAGGTACTGGTTGCAGTAAAGCGTTGGAAGGACTACAGAATGTGTGGAACTAAAAGAGGGACATTACATGGGGAACAGAGGGACGGATAAGAACGTGACATCAGATAGAAGTGTTAGGGGGGTGTGGCTAAAGCAAGTGGGTGAGAGCTGTCTCCAAGCGTCTGTTCCACTGAAATTGTGATTGATATTTTTTACAGTATGTAATTTATTAGTGCGAGACTTGACCAGAAAGATAGCCATCGGGTATAAAGGGAGGCCTTTAAAATGGGGTAATAGTCTGTGGCTGGAATACGTGAGAAGTGGATTGGTGACATAGTGACAGAGCATGATAGAGTATCTGTCTCTTGACTGCCGGGATTCCAACATGGATAATGTGAAGATGGAATGTAATAAATTGCAAAATAATTTTGCTCTGCTATGAAAGTTATAAAATTCATACACGTTAATGATACCTAAATGAATGTTATGAACAATAGAAATCTTTAAAAGACACTTATGAAAAGCGTTGAAAAATAATTTAAGAAATTTTGAGAAACAATTAAGAAGAGAGAATATTACAGTATACAGTAAAAGATTTGAATATAATCTGTGAAAATTTAACATTATATTGCTCTCTACACTTTTTATTTGGCCATCCCCTTGACGTCCAATGATAATTTTCTCATTAAAAAGAAGATAAGAATGAAATGGAATGACATTTTTATATTTATTGAAAAATCCTGCCGCGTCAACATCGAAGGTTATGAAAAGCAAAACACTCTTCCGTGCTGATACAATGGAAGAAAAACCCACTATACAAAAATAGATTTATTGAAAGTGAGACTACAGTTTTTTAAAAACCACCTGAATTTCCATCTTTAGGTCTGAAAAGGAAAGGGAGAGGAGGGGTTTTAAAAAAGAGAGGAGAGGCAACGCGGTAACATGGGGCAGGTGAGGACAGACGAACGGAAAGCAGGGAGTCACATCAGGTCGGAGGATCGGGCGGACTATGCGCCGGGTGGCCGGCATACGATTTGCAGGCGGAGGATATGGGAAGCAAGAGACTATCAGCAGGAGAAAAGCCGCTGTTCAAGTTTAAATTAGGCAGCAGCTTTATAAGGGAAGATTCCCCACCATCCCCCGGGAGTGGACATGGGCCAGAAAAAAAGATAATCCCCGCTGCTTACCAGTCCATCTGATGGCCAGTGTCCCACTGATGCCAGAAGAGGGCGTTATTGTTGTGTCCCATGAATATAGCGTACTTATGTTGAGACAGACGCTTGATAAGTACTGCTTATCACCAGGAGGCACAAGGAACAGCATGGGTTTGCCCACCGAGGGAGAGTTGGTGAATCGAGCACAGCTTGGGAGAAAGAGAAGGGTTTTGGTGGTAGAGAGGGATTTAGCTGCCCCAATCAGTGTACAGGCTCTCAACTGGAGAGGAGCAGAAGGCGCCTAGGGCTAAGTGAAGACCACAGTGGTAGATAATGTATCAAGATGAGCAAGGAGGGAGGTTGAGGCAGAAGAAGTAGATATGGTAAACCATAATCGAGATTGGAGAGGATCAAGGTACATGATGAAAGGAGAGATTTGCGATCTAAGCCCAGGATAAAATGGACCAGAGTCCCGTAAGTTCGGGAGGCGGCGGCGATGAGGGTTTTTCCCCTAATGTAAAAAACTGGTCTCAAGACAATTTTGGAGTAAAAATAAAGCCAAAGAATTTGCCAGAGGAGTGGAGTGCTATACAAGAAGTAGAAGTTGGGGACCTACACGTGTATGAGAGAAAAGGATGGAGAAAGATTTGGAGGTAAAAAAGTGGATGCCGTGGTTAGTGGCCTAGGAAGATACTGATGATTTGCAGACTGAAGGAACTGTCGGAGATTTGGTTATGGAAGTGCCAGAGGTAAAGATGGTTAAATCATAGTGATCAGGGTTCTGTGGTAAAACCGATATTGTCATTAACGGCAAGATGGAATAAGAGGTGCTGAGTACACTCCCTTGTAGGATGTATTCGAACAAAGGGAAATGATATGGAAGAGGCATTTTTCGACTTGAAAAATTACACTTGGAGAGGAAAGACTTTTTAAAGTCAGTTTCCACATATGCCGGGGAGGACAATTTTTGGAGAATATGGTATTGTATCACATCTCAAAGGGATGAGAGGGGGGGGGGTAGGAAATAGCAGTGAGTGAAGTGAAAGTACTCTAGTTAGCTCTATCACAGTACCAGGAAGGGGTACAAGGAAAGTCAAACTGGGAAGTGGTCACTAGAGGGAAAGAAGTCTAGAAGAGACCAGTGGAATCTAAACGAAGAGAAGGGAAGCATAGATCAAAGCATGAAAAAGATTCTGTGGTGGGGGTCAAAGTGTGTAGGGAATCTAAATTAATAAGGTCAGTTTGTGGGAGGAAGCGTTTTAGGGATCGGCCACCGGGTTGGTGATAGAATCCCCCAAAGTGTGTGGAGGTAGTTAAAATTACTACGAGGAAAAGGGACTGGAGTTGGCAATTGTATTTTCAAAAGCAAAAAAATCAATGGGTTGGATAGGAGTAGTAAAAATGATCCCAACGCGAAAAGAGATGCTCATAATTGTGCACGGGACAGGGGGTTTTGGAATACAGACGAGAAAAGAGTGTGAAAAGAGAAAAAGGTAGTTGGGAATTGGGATAAGAGGATGTGTAGAAGTCCTTGGAAGAAATGGCGAAGGTCAGGTCAACGAGAACGGAAACCACGAAAATTCCAATGTAGGAGAGCTATACCTTAGTTGATCTATGAGTGACAACTGTTTAGTGTTGCGTGTTTTGGGGAATTTGAAGGGGAAGGAGTTAGGGGGTGAGAAGGAATGAGAGGGGGAAGGTGGTTTTGTATCAGGAAGGGGTATCAGGAGGTGGAGGATCTGGGGAAGGGCATAGTTGTGACATAAGGGATTTTCGTATGTACCGGAGGGAGTGGAAGGGATAGAGGGAGGTTAATGTAGGGGGAGCTGGACTAGGGGGGGGGGGTGGGCTTGTGTTGGAGGGGTGGGAAGATGAATATCAGCGTCCCTGAGTGTGGGAGATGTGGAATTTGAGGGTGAATCGGGGGTTTTGGTGTCAGTTTGGGACTCGAGTAAGATAATTTTTTATCAACAAGAGGGGGGGGAGGAGACTGGGTGTCACCCGTGAGACGTAATGTAATGGACCTCGGGGACATCTGTGTACGTGGATTTTCAAGATCATTTCGACTATTTTTTTTTTTTTACACGTAACCCCTAGTTTACGTCATGAGATCACGTACAGGGGTTATAGTAGAGGGAAATGAGTCGTCTTGTTTTGCTGGAGAATCGGGGAATGCTAATCTCGGTTCGGATTCTGCGACTATAAGCGCATAAGCGCGCAGGGATTGAGGGAGGGGCCCCTGTCCAATGAGTGTGGACAAGGTATAGACTTGGTGTGACCCAACCTGGGAATTATGCTGAACTTCAGTTGCAGGGTTGCTGCTACATGTGAAGTTCTACTCAATTTACCTGAAGTTTTAAGTTGTATAAAGGATGGGGGGAAGTAGGGGTTATGTGCTGAGAAAGAGAGAGATACGAAAAATAAAGTTGCAATTTGGGAGAAAGGGAAACAGATAGATTTGATAGCTAGGGAGGTAGGCAGAGATAGAGAGAAAGGTTGTGTATGTATGTTTATGTAAAGCATATTTTATGTGTGAGTGAATGTCTGCGTGGGTGCGTACACTATTTGTAACGTCACGAAAAGGAAGTGACGTCAAGCATTTTCGCTTTATGAGCACAAAAAACATTGTTCGGTTTTCCCAAAAACGCATACTTCAATATAATCCCAAGGCAGAAGCTACTGCGCCAACTGCAACGTCGTTTTGCACCTATGGGTGTTTTCAAAGTGGGACACCACTTATGAGTAGTGATGTGTAAAAAAAAAAAAAAAAAAAAAAAAAATCTGATTTACCCTCACAATGGGGTCCAATATGTTACCGAGAGTAATGCACATGGCATTATATGACTTTGGACTCTTAAAACATCCATCCATTACACCAAGTGATGAGACCATTTTAGCTTTACGAACACGCAAAACTTCATTATAATCTCAAGGCTGTAAAACTGGAGCTTACACTCCGATTTGGGGCGCCCCCCGGTAAGTGACACGCGGGGGTCCCGGCCATGGGCAATCACCGTAAATTTGTCACCCGGCATGGGCAATCACCGCTAAATTTGTCAACCGGCAAATAGGGTATGTGGCACTACAAAGCATCCGTCGCGAGTGGTTTAAAGGAAAGGTTATATTTCCAGAAAGTAATTTTGGGAATGTTAGTGGGGTTCTTGCAATCACCTCTGGAGGAATGGGTAGCACTGTATTGAAAATCACATCTTAGTCCGTGAGGCAGGCCAATAAGCCTTCTGCACAATCTGACCAATTTTTGTTATAGATAGGGCAGTTTTTCTGGGGAGAGTCCCAGTTTAAGTATTGAGGGTTGTACAAAAATCTGCAGGAATGGGGTTCCTAGAGAGATCAGAGTTTTATAATGTTATAGCTTGGTTTTCAGATGTTACGGGGACGAGACGAGAACGACTGGGTCGGCTACGGAAAGAAACGCAAACTCGTTTTAGGAGGCATTGCTGGAAAAGTGTTGTTTAAAAGTAGGAAGCTGTGGGAGGGATCACGAAAATCGGTCCCATTTGGCTGGTTTAAAATTTTTTAAAGGGTTTAAAAAAGCAAGATAAATGTGCTAGAACCCCAAAGGTCTGTGCCTATTTTTTTAATGTTGGGGAAAGGGGGGTGGTTAATTTAGTGATTATTTTCAAAATTTGGGAAAGGGGAAATTTTGGTGAGAAAAAGGGTTGGGCCCGGGTTTGGAAAGGATTTGGGATTAAAAAGGGAAGGATATTTTGCGTTTGAGGAAAAGAGAATGGGTTGTTGAAGCGAAGGGGTGGGATTTCTGAAGAATGTCTAAAATTGGTTGGGGGGTTTCGGGGGGGGGGGAAAGGATTTTTTGGGGGAAAGGGCAGGGGGTACGGGTTGTTTTAAAACGTGGGCACGACAATGGGTTTGCTTTGGGAATTAAAAGGGGAACATTCCCAAAAAGGAAAAATGGGGTGGATCTGGTTGTGCCTCAATAGGGAGTGTGTTAGACGGTGGGGGGGCCAAATTTGCAAAAGCGGGCGAGAGGGGTCCCCCCCAACGTCTTTTTCCGTGAAATGGAGCTAAACCAAAAATTTTAATATTTTTTTAAGAAGGGTAATTTATTAGTGCGGATTTTTTAAACCAAAAAATTCCCAAAACGATATACAAAAAAGGTTTTTAAATTTTGGGGGGTTATAACCCCCGGGCGGGGGATACGGGGAGAAGCGTGCGGTATGTGGGGGAAATAGGGGCGTGGCGTGCTGTGTACTGCCTTTTTCATTCCCGGGGAAATTCCCACATGGCGGGGCACCCAGAAAAAATTTTATTTTTTTATGGCATTTGGGCAGGTGAAACCCGGGGCCCTGGGATCTTCCCAAACAAGGGGGTTGGTGGTGTGTTTTTGACTTTTGGGGAGTTAATGAGTTACGGGAGCCCCGAAAAAATTTGTAAAAGAGGAAGAAATAGTGAGTTTTAGGGTTTTTTTTAGAGAAAAAAAGGATTTGCATCCATTTTTCTGTTTTTTAAGGAAAACGGGAAATTCAGGGGGGAGTTTTTTAAAAGCCCAAATTTGGGGAAGATTACTCCCAAAACCAGCCCCAAAGGGGGGTTTTTTGGAAAGCCACCCAGTATAATTTTTAAAAACTAAGGAATGATTTGGGGGATATCGTAAAGGGAAAATGGGTGAGGGGAACAGTAAAAGGGATATTTAAATTTTTGGTGGGTCGGGGAAAAAAGAGCAAATATGGGGCGGAATGGAAAAGAAGGGGAAAAAGGTTGGAGTTTGGGGGAAAAGGGGAAGGGAGAGTTGTACCATGCGGGTGGAAAAAGGGTAGGTAAAAAGGGGAGTTTAAGCTAAGGAAAAGAATTTAGGGATTTTTGGGGATATTTATTTTTTAGTGGGGGAAATTTGGGTTTGGAATCAACATGGGCATGGGAGAGGGAGAAGGGCAGGGAACGTCAAAAATGAGAGGGTTTGGGCCTGTTTCAGTGTACGGGCCCCTAAATTTGGAGGGGAAATAAAAGGGGCCCTGGGTTGCTTGGCAAAAGACCAAAGTGGGATTTTTAATCAAAAATTGGGCCCCAAGGAGAAATTTTGAGGCAGGGGGAGTAGATGGGGCCCTCCATAAACCCAAGAGGGGAAGGGGAAAAATTCAAAGTAAAAATGAAGATAAGGAGATTTTTTGGCGTTTCTGAGCCTCATGTTTTTGGGGGATAGAGTTTTTAAGATTCGAAAAAGGCGGAGAGCTTTTTTTTTTTTAATGTGAAAAAATAGGGTCTCGCCGGCCCTTTTTGGAGCCCAAAAATAAACACCTGGGAAATTTTACCAGGGGAAAAGGGAAAATTGGAATGGAGTGCCATATAGGAAGGGTGGGGATGGGGGACCTACCCTGAGCAAAGAAAAGGATGGAAAGATTTAGGGGTAAAAAAGCGGAACCCAAATGGTTTGGGGCCCCGGAAGATACTGAGGAGATTTGAAAGATTGAAAAAAATTGGGTAGAGTTTTTGGTAGGGATGTCCCCAAGGCATAAAATGGTTAAATCATCAACATATAGTGAGGGCCCCCGGGGGCTCCGGGTTGGAAAAACTGAAACAATGTCTTTAAACAGAAAGGGAAGGGGAATAAAGGGGGAAACTGACAAAACTGCCTTGGGGGGGGGAAAAAACCTTTCGTTTTGGAAAAAGGGAAGGGATGATGGGGGCCAGAGGTTTTTTTGGACCGGGAAAAGTGCTTTTGGGAGGGGGAAAATCCCTTTATGAAGACCCCCTTTTTTCTAGGGTACCTAGAGAGGACTTTTGTTGGAAAAATTATTGGTCCCGCCATGTCTTATCATATCCCCTTTTTCTAATAAAAAAATATAGCTTTACGGATTCATGGCGTCCCAAAATGCAGTTTTTAATGCCCAAAAATGAGCAAGGGGGTCATTTTTGTCCCTTCGGGCACGGCAAAAACCAATTGGGGAAAGGAGAGAAAAGATTGTGAGTTTTCCAAAGATACCACATTAAGCGGAATTTTTTCCCTTTTTCACTTTTATTTTTTGCACAACCCACCCTATTTCGATGGGCGAAGCCCTTGAGGGGGGGGTCCCCCGATTTTTTTGGGGTTTTTCAGGGGGGGGAAGGAAAAGGCTTCTCCCCAAATTAAAAAGGGAAAATTTTTTCCTAAATTCCTATTTGGTTTTGTAAATTTTTAATGGGAAGGGGAATAAGGGGGAAAAAGGGGATTTTCCCCGGACATAGGGAAATTGAAAAACCGTCGGGGGCCTTCGATTTGGGCAAAATGAGTTCAGGGGGGAGAAAATGGAGCATTATGGGGAACCCCATTGGGAGGGGGTTTAAAGGTACGGGAAACGAAACTTCTCTGGTGGTTTTAAATAAAAGTAAATGTGGAAAAAGGGGGAGAACCACTATTTGCCCCTTGGCTGAAAAAATTACCCAGTTATTAAGGGGATTTGGGAGGGGAAATAAAAAAAGGGGGGGATCTCGAATATGGAGGACAGGGGCAGGCTGGGGGGGAGGGTTTGCCGAATTGTTTTAGGTTTTGGGGCCCCAAAACATTTGAATGGATTAGAGGTTTGAAATTGAGGAAACAATTTTGGGCCCAGCAAATTTTTTTTTAAACTATTCCGGTTTTGTCAAACAAAAGATAGGAAATGCTCTTTTTAAAAAAAGTTTAAGGGGCTGATATTGTTTTTGGATTACCCCCCCTGGTAGCGAAACTTTTTCCCACCCCTCCCGGGTTTTTAAAACAAAGGGTGCTTTAGGGGCAATCAAATTTTCCCCCATGGAACACTTTTGGGAAAGGTATATGGCCCTTGGGGTTCGGGGGTAGCTTGTATTTTGGCACCCTCTTAAAGACTTTTATTTGTGAATTTCTAAAATTTGGAGGTGAGGGGGGGAATGGGGGGGTATAAATAGCAAGAGGGGAAGGGGAAAAGAAATCCCTTTTGGGCTCTATCAAAGCCCCAGAAATGGGGGGGTTAGGGAGGGGTTACGTATGAATTTAAAAAAGGAAAACAAAAAAAGTGGTCACTATGGGGAAAGGGGTCCTAGCCCTGACCAGGGGGAAATTTTTAAAATGAAGAAAAGGGGGGAGCATAAGAGGGGTTTCCAATCCCATAAAAAAAGTTTCGGGGCGTGTAAAAAGTGTGGGGGCGTTTCTTAATTTGGGAATAGCAAGGTAAACTGGGGAGAAGAACACTCTAAAAAATCGGCTTTGGGGAGTTGGTGATGGGAATCCCCAAAAAGAGTGTGGGGGCCCAGTTAAAGGGGTCACCAACTATGAGAAAAGGTGATTGAATTTGGGGGAAAAATTAAATTTTTCAAAGCCCCAAATGGGGTGGGAAGGGGGGGAAGTAACGGGAAAATTCACTGTGTTCCAAACGATAAAAGGAAGATATAAATAACTGGGGAAAAGGGACTTTGGGTTTTGAAAGGGAGGTTGAAATAAGGTTTTTTCCCCGTTTGTTTAATTTTTATGGCCCGGGACAAAGGGAATGGGGGGGAAGAGACAAAAGGGATAAATGGGGTTTGGGTTATTGGGGGTTTTGTAAGAAAGGTCTCTTAAAGGCACCCAATAGTTTGGGATTATAAGAGGAAAGGTATGATTAAGGTCAGGCCCCTGGGGGACGGAAACCCGAAATTTTTCCCCTGAGGAAATTTTTTTTTAAAACTTTAGTGAATAGTTTTGTAGAAATGTTTTGGAAAATTTTGGGGGGAAGCGCAAAGGGTTTGGGAAAAAGGACTGAGGGGCCCGGGAGATGGGAATGTGTGTGGGATTTGGGTGTTCAAACTAGGGGGGGGTTTGGGAGAGGGGAGGGCCCCTAAAGGAAGGGGATACTTGTGACAAAAGGGGGTTCACGTGGGGATCCAAAAGGGATGGAAGGGATAGGGGGGGTTTGGTGGGGGGGTTAATGTGGGGGGGGTTTTGGGCCCCGGGGGGGAGGGGCCCGGGTTTTGGGGGGGTTAGGGGGGTAGGGTGTAGGGGGGATATCTTTTGGGGGAGGGTTTATCAGCAGTTATTTTGGAGTGAAAAAGGGGAGCAGGGGGTTTGTAAGTTTTTTGGAAATTTTTTGGTGTCAGTTTTAAATAGGTAATTTTTGAATTTTTTTAAATGGTTTCTTCGGGGGGATTTGGGTTGGGGGGGGATTTTTTGGGGGGAAAAAAGGATTTTTTGGGTGAGGGGGGGAAAAAGAAAAATTTGGTGTAAAGCGTGGGGAAAAAGGAAGGGGGAGGTGTTTGGGGTTGGTAGGGGAAGAGGGGGGGGGGAACCCTTTTTTGTTCTGTCTGTTAGGGGTTTTTAACGAGGAGGGAGAGGGAGGTTTGGGGGTTTTTAAGGGGTGATTTGAAATATCTGAAAAGCCCGGATTGGAGTTTTCTGGATTTAGGATGGCAAAAGGTTTTGACTGGGGGGGGTAGGAGGTAAAAGGGGGGGGGAAAGTTGGGATTGGTTGGGGGGGGGGTTTAGGAAAATTTGGTAGAATGCAGTTTTAAACTGGAGAAAGGGAGTAAGAAGAAACCACTCAAACGTGGTTTTGGGGGGCTTGGGGTCCGGGGTTTAAAAACTGGAGTTTGCTCCCCTTCGGGAAAAAAAAAAAATTTTGTAGGGGGGCCCACCCCCCAAAAAAATCCATTATGGGGGGGGGGCCACATTTTTGGGCCATTGCCGTGTTTGGGTTTTAAGGGAAGGCAGTTAAAATCGGGTATGGGCCAGTTGGGGCACATAGGGGGCATCTGGCTGTGGAACAGCAATTTTTAGCGGGGTTTGGCCCCTGGGACCCCCAAAAATTTTGGAGGAGGGGGGATTCCCCCTCCTATGTAGACGTTAGGGGGGAAAGCCCCGGGTTTTACGGAAGGTTAATGGTTAATGGTTTAATGGTTAAAAGCAAGAAAAAATTTTGCTAAAACCATCTAAGGTCTGTGCCTATGGGTTAAATGTTTTGGGAAGGGGGGTTTTATTTTAAGTAAATTAGTTTCTAAGCTGGCAAAGGAATTGGTGGGTGAAATTTTTTAGGGTGGGGTTTTGAAAGGATTTTAGATTAGATGAAGGATTGTAGCTTTTTTAAAGGAAAAAAATTTGGGTTTGTTAAACCCAATTTTTTGGGGGGTTTCCCTAAAAGGAAAATTCCCTGTGGTGGGTTTTGGGAGGCCCGGTGAAGGAGGATAATGGGGAAAAAGCAAGGTCCCGGGTTGTTTCAAAAGGGGGGGCACGAAATAGGTGTGAGGGATTTAAAAAGGGGAACTTACAGAAGGAAATAAGGGTGGTTTCCAAAAATTGTGACATCAGATAGGAGTGTGTTAGACGGGGGGTCCCCAAATGCGAAAGGGGGGCGAGAGCACCCTCCCCAAAAGTCTTTTCCCCCGATAAAAGGGAGTTGACCGGGAGGAAATTGATAGGTTTTAAACAGAATGAAAATTTTATTTTTGCGGAGGTTTGCCCCAAAAGATTCCCCATCTTTTTATAAAACCCAGGTCTTAAAGTGGGGGGGTAAAAATCCGTGGCTGGGATATTGAGAAGCGGGGTTTTGGTATGTTTTTGGGGAAAACAAAAGGGGCGTGGCGTGCTAGTGTATCTCCCCTTTTTTCCATTGCCGGGGTTTTCCCAAGGGCCTTTCCCCCCCAGCAAAAAAAAAAAAAAAAATTTGTTTTTTATGGGCGTTTTGGACGGGTTTAGAACAACCAGTTCGGGAAATCTTACAAACAAGGGGGTTTTGGTGGTGGGAAAATTGATTTTATGAGATTTTAAGATTAGGGGAAAGTCAGAAAAAAAAATTTGTAAAAGGGGGGAAGGGGAAAAAGTGATATATGTGTTTTAAAAGCAAAAAAAATTTCCTAAAATTTCCCTGAGTGGACACTGGATTCAGGGGGAAGGGGAGTATTTAAAAGGGCCCCTTTTGGGAAAGTTTACTGCAAAACCAAAACCGGGAGGGGGGTTTGGGGAGCCATCATATATACTGAATACTGAGGAATGATTTGGGGGACATGGTAAAGGAAAATGTTTGGAAGGCCAAAAGGGGAGGGATATTTGTTTTTTTTGTGGGGTGGGGAAAAACAGAAAGTCAATATGGGGGTGGGGTATGACCCCTGGGGGACGGAATGGGCCCAGAGAAGGGGAAAGATTTTTGGAGAGGGGGGGGAAGGGGAATGGAAAAGGGGGGTTATCCAGGGCGTTTTTTTTGAGAAAGGAGTAGGAAACCCGGGGAGATGAAGCTAAGGTAAAAAGAAAGGGGTTGGGGGGGATATTTATTTTTTGTGGGGGGAAAATTTTTGGGGGAATCGAACATAGCATGGGAAAGAAGAAAAGGGGCCGACGTCGAGATAGAGATGGTAGGGCCTTTGATTCATGTACGGGCCCTCTCAATTTGGGGGGGAAAGCGAAACCCGCCTAGTGCAAAGGCGAAGCCCCACATTTGGGTGGATTGAAATCAAGAGGGAAAAGGAGAGAATTTTAAAGGCCCAGAGGAGTAGATTTCCCACCATAATAAAGAGTGGAAAAGGATAAAAATACATAAAGGATAAAAGGGAAAATTTTTTTGCGATCTAAACCCCAGGGATATATGGGAGAATTTTTTTAAGATTAAAACCCGGGGGCGGAGAGCTTTTTTTTTTAAAGGGTTTAAAATTTATGGTCTCGCCGGGAAATTTTTTTGGGAGTCAAAATGACACCTGGGGAAATTTCCCAAGGAACGGCTTTGGGGAAATGGAGGCCATAAAAAGAGAGGGGGTAGGGGACCTGCACGGGGGGGGCCGGGGAGAAAAAAAAGGGAAAAAAAAGGGATTTAGATTTAAAACGGAAAGCCTGGTTTTTTTGCCCAGGAAAAATACTAAATTTTGATTTCCCAGATTGAAAAAATTTTGGTAGAGTTTTGGTATGGTGTGCCAGGGGCTGATGGTTAAATAAAATAAACCATTTGTGAGCCCCGGGCTCCGGGTTTGGAAAAACTGGGGACAATTCCCATTAACAGAAAGAAGGAAAAAAGGGTGGTACTGAGCACACGGGCCTTGGGGGGACACCTTTTCGTTTTGGGGGGAAAAGAAAGATGATGGGGCAGGGGCGATTTTAACCTGGAAAGTGCTTTGGGGGAAGAGAAGGACTTTTATAAAAAGACCCCCTTTTTCCACGTATCCTAGAGGGGAAAACAATTTTTTTGGGGATTGGGTACCGCCATGCCCGTATCATATGTTTTTTTCTAGATCAAAAAAATAGCTAGTCCGGATTCAGGGCGTGAAAATGCAGATGAAATTTAAAATGCCCTAAAAATTGACAAGGGGTCGCTGTCCCTTCTGGAAACGGCGAAAACCAAATTTGGGAAGGGGAAGGGAAGATTTTTGAGTTTTAAAGTCCCCTTTTAAGGGCGGAATTTTCACCATTCGCTCAATTTGGTTTGCACAGCAGCTTTTTTAGTGGGGGATGGGGCGATGCCCCTTGGGGAAAAGGGTTTACCCAAATTTTTGGGGTTTTCGGGAAAGGGGAAAGGGTAAGAGCTTCTCGCCAATTAAAGGGGGAAATTTTCCTTGTGTAAATTTTTGGGTTTGAAATTTTTTTTTAAAGGGGGGGAAAGGATAAGGAAAAGGGAGGGGATTTTTGCCGGAGCCCCACAGTATTTGGAATACCGTCGGGGCCCTTCTGAGGGGTTACGGAAACGTTTTTTAGGGCACCCAATATTTCAGGGGAAAAAATGGGCTTAAAATGGGGATCTCAGGGGAAATGGGGTAAAAGATAAGGGGGGTATTTTCCTCTGGGGGTTCTTAATAAAAAGAATTTTTGAAGATTAGGGGGAAAAACCACTATTTGACCTGGCGAAAAAAATCCCCCCAGGTTCATTAGAAACCTTGGGGGGGTTTAAAAAAATAAAGGGTATTTCGAATATGGAGGACAGGGGCGGGATTGGGGGATGTTTCCCCTATATTTTTTTTTTTGGGCCCGGAAAAATTTTTGGGAGATAGATGTAGAGGAGGGTAATTGATGAAACAAAATTTTCGCCAGCTATTTTTTTTTTACTATTCCGGATTGAAACACGGAGATTGGCAGATCCCTTTTTTTTAAAAGGAGAAAAAGGGTTTGATTTGTTTTGGGAGTACCTCTCTTGTAGGGGGTTAACGGGTTCCGGGCGGGCACTTTTTTTAAGGAAGTGTTTTTTAGTGCAACAGAATTTCCACCATGGAACACTTTTTGGAGGTTAGGGGCCCTTGAGGTTCGAGGGATAGCTGTATGTCGCCTCTTAAACTGTTTTTTGTAAAAATACTGTTCTTTCTGAAAGGGAAGTGAGGGGGGGGTTTGGGGGGGTATAAAATAGAAAGAGGTAAAAGGGGAAAGTAGCCGTCTCTCATCAAAACACCAAGCGGGGGGGAATTTGGGGAGGGGGTACTTTAAAAAGTAGGAAAAAGGAAAACGGGAAAGTGGTCACTATGGGGAAAGGGGGTCTAAGCCCTGACCAGGGGAAATCAAAATTTAAAGAGAAGGGGAGCATCGAGCGAGGCCCTTTTATGAAAAAGGGTTTGCGTGCGTGATAAAAGGGTGTTTTGGGGCGTCTAAATTTAAAATAGAAAGGCCCAAGCTGGGGGAGAGAAAGCGCTTAGAAATCGGCCTGGGGGGATTTTGGGGATAAATCCCCCCTAGAGGTGGCGCATTTAAAAAAGTAACCACAAAGGGGAAAAGGTGGTTGAAGTTGGGAAATTAAGTTTTTCAAAACAACAAAGTAAATTTGGGGGTGGGAGGGGGAGAAGTAGACTGATACCCCTTGTGATCCAACGATGAAGGAAGATACGGAAAACTTTTGAAGGGACTTTTTTTTAAAGGGAAAGGGGGAACAAAAAGGGTTTTTCTGATTGATAAGTATGGATGGAAAAAAGGGAAAAATTGGGGGTGAGAAAAAAATTTAAAAAATTGGGGGGTTTGGGAAATTTTGGGGGTGTGTTTTTGAAAGGTCCCCTTGAAAGGGAAAACAATAGATGGCTCTTAAAAGGAAAGGGTTTTGACAAGGTGGTCCCCGGGGGGGAGCCCGGGAAAACCCCGAAATAAATTTCCCAAAGAAAAGGGTAGTTTATACTTTTTAAAATGATACAGATTGTTTAATACTTTTTTGGAGATTTTGGGGGGGAAAAAAGCTAGAGGGTTTTTTTTTGGGAAAAGGGGTTGAGAGGTCTGGGGTTGGGAAAAAAGGTGTGGGAGGGTTGGGGGTTTTTTCTAGGAAAGGGGGGTTTTTGGGGGAAAGGGGGGTCTGGGAACGGGATTTCTTGTGATATAAGGGATTTTCCAGTGTGAAACCGGGGGGGAGTGGAAAGGGATGAGGGGATGGTGGGAGGGATAAAATGGGCCCGGGGGTTTTGGGGGGTTGGGGGCGGGGGGGGGTTGGGTTTTTTTTTTGGGGGGGGGTAGGGAAAGGGTTGGGGTTTTAGGGGGGATATCGTTAGGGGGAGGGGATTTTCACATTACTTTGGGGTGTGGAAAAGGGCAGGGGTTTTTTTAAATTTTTGGGGGTTAGTTTTCAGTTTTTTATTAGGTTTTAAACTTTTTAAAATTTTCAATGGGTTTTTTCAAGGAGTTGGGGGTTTTGGGGGTTTTTTTGGGGGTATAGGGGGGAAAAAATTTTTCTTGTGAGGGGGGGGGAAGAGAACCCGGTGTCCCCAAGCAAAGGAGTAAAGGAAAGGGGGGGCGATTGGTGGTAGGGGAAAAGGGGGTTTGGGAAAGTTTTTTTTTCCCGTCTTTTTACGGGTAGTGCGAAAGGGGGAGAGGGGAAGGGGGTTTTGGGGTTTTGGTGGTGATTTTTAGAATATTTTAGTAAAAATTGGGAAATGTCTGGGTTTTTGGATGGCAAAGAGTTTTTTTTTACTGGGGAAGGGGAGGAGTAAAAAAGAGGGGGGGGTTTGATGTAGGGGGGGTGGGTTTTTTTAATTTTGGGAAAAGGGGAGCAGTATTACTGGAGTAAAAGGGGTAAAAAGAAAAACCGTCGACGGCTTCTTGTCCCGGGTTTTTACTAGTCTGAGGGCCAAATTTTAATCCCGAGAGTTGCTTTCCTTTTAACAAATTTTTTTTAGGTGGGGCAGCCCCTATAAAAATACATTTGGGGGGGGGGGGCCCCCACAGTTGGCAAAATGTGTGTGATTTTTGCGGGGAGTTGATCGGGGATGGCCCGGTTGGGCCCCAAAGTGGGCCCTTGGCTGTGGAACGGCAATGTTTTTGGGTGGGTTTTCCCCAGACGCCAAAAAGTTTTTTTGGGACTGACATGGAAAGGGGGTTTTTGGGAAAGGACAAAAGGGAGGGATTTTCCTCCTATGTAACGTTTTAAAAGGGGGGTCAGGGCTAAAGGAAAAGGGATTTTTTGGGTATGTTTTTGTAGGGTTCTTTCGGACCTCTGGGGGAAAAGGAAATAAACATTTCCCTGATGTTGCATCATAGTCCCCGTGAGACAGGGAAGTAGATCTTTTCCACAACTGAAACCAAACCCTTTTTCATAGATTGGGGGAATTTGCCCGGGGGGGATTGAAAAAATTCCGGTGGGAGGTAAATTTGGGGGTTTGGAGGGGTTTTTTTGCCAAAGGGTGGGGGTTTTCCCTATAGGGGCCCGGGTTTGTTTTTGTTAAAGCTCCACTTGATTTTCAGATGGTTTTTGGGGACAAGGAAAGGGAGCGGGCGGGTCGCTACGGGAAAGAGACTTTACCCACGTTTTTTTGGGGAAAATTGTTTTTTGGGGAAGGAAAGGGGGTTTTTCAGATTTGGGGGGCTGTGGGAGGGGTCAAAAAATCGGTCCCATTTGGGGCCCCTAAAAAAGGGATTCAAAATTTTTTTGTGAGGGTAAGGGTTGTAAAAAGGGCCGGGGGGGTGCCCAAGATTGGGGTATGGGGTTTAGGGGGGGTAGTGTTATGGGAAAGGGGGCAAAAAGGCTGAAAGGGATTAATAAGCGAGGGTGGGGTGGTTGTGTTGGGGGGGTTTTTGGGGGTAAAAGGGGGTTGAAGTTTGAGGCCTTTTTGGGGAGTGGAAAAAGTTTTCCCTTTAAAGGGTTTTATTGTTTTGGGTACTGTACTAGTAGGCATTTTTATGAGGGGGTATTTTCAGTGTTCGGAGAAAGTGGTCAAGGAAAAAGCCCGGGTCCCGGGAATTTTAGGGGTTTTTTACATCGTTGGGGCCTTTTTTTATAAAGGGGGAACCTCCCTTTCCCCCAAAAATGGGGATATGTTTTCATTACTGGCCATGGTAAGCCTGGATTATGTTGGGGATAAGAACTGTCCACCCCTCAGGATCCCCTTGAGGGGTAAGGTAACTAAATCAGGGGAATACCGTGCCCATGGCTCCCTCAGGCCGTTCAGGACTGGCACTAAGTCAGCCTTTCATCCTTTCAGCACGGCTCTCACACCTTAGGTGGAGGATAGCAGAAGGGTTTGGTGAAGGAACAAACGAAAAGTGGGAAGGAAAATAAAGACCATGCAAAATTAGTTGAGTCGAGGGCTGAGTCCCAAGGTTGGGGAGTTCCCCATCATTGGGTCCCAGTCTCTGCCTCCCAAGCCCCCCCCCCCACGACAACAACGGGCGAGGGATGGGGGGGGGGGCCATTTGGCTGGGCTAAATAGAGTACAAGATATTTCTAGAGATGGGGGTAGTAGGAATATTGTTGAGGGAGGTAGTACTATGGAGAGGGGGACAATAAGGCTGTAAAGTAGTAACAAGGGAGGATAAAGATTGTGGGGGTAGAGGTGATGGGAGAGTAGTAATGTCTCCTGGAGATGGAGTGTTGACTTTGGTGGATAATGGACTTGTACGCATTGAGGAGTGTAGGAGTTGCAGTATTTGGAGCCGTGGTCAAAGGAGAGCCTGGGGTCAGGGAATCGGTTGAGTGAATTGGAGGGGCTATTTGATGAAGGGGCAAGCCTCTTTGTCCCTAATAAGGGTATAACCTCACTGGCTATGGTAAACTTGGATTATGTTAGGGAGAGTCCACCCCTCAGGGTTCCCTTGAGGGGTAAGGGCTAGACAACTAAAACAGGGTAGATGCTGTCAGATTAAGGGGCAGTAGGACAAGGGCATGAAGTGGTGTATGTGGTGTGAGGTACTACTTCAGGAAGGATGACAATAGGGAAGAATAGTAAGGTGGAAGGGGATAGACAATGAAGAGGACAGTGCATTATATAGAGTAGAGGATTTGGGAGAGGAAGGTGTGTACTCTGAAGGTTATGTAATGACCTTGAGTAATGAACAAATTTGAATTTACAGTATTGACGGTAAACATCGAGGGGGGGGGGGGTGATTATATCTTTGGTTGGAGCTGTGGTCAGAGGTAGGAGTCAGAAAATGAGAAATCAAGTTTAGATTTAATTTATGGAGGAAGCCTTCATGCTTCTGATGGTAAAAAATATTACCCTTGAGGGTGTAGGATAAGTAGAACCATAAAATTCACATCCAGTAAACGAGGTTATAAATAATCAATACTTTTCATCATGTTTATTAAGCATAGATGCTCTTAGCAGGTGCACACTCTCACGTTTCCCCGTTGGAAAATTCTGGGAAGACCCTTTAGCTTTCGGCAGCAAAATGTACGTCCCTGGAACAACAGTCTTCTCCACTTGAGGGCACAGACATTCCTAGAGAAAAATTTTGAATTATTTTCTTAAAGTTGTTTTACACTATCTTCTACATAAAGTGTATCAATATAATTAAAAAATGAAAAATATGAAATGGTCTTACTTTCCCTCGAGGCAACGGGGCCGCAGACTGACCACTCTTTTGTTCTGCCACCACAATCTGAATATCATGAAGGATTTTGCAAGGTCTTGGCTATCCAGAGCTACCTTCTTCATCTCCTCTTCATTCAGTCCATCTTCTGCAAGATAAGTGTATTGTTGTCTTTTAATCCTTTCCTTGTCTTCGGCAGTCCAGCTGTCCTCCAGTTTCTTACGCTCCTCGTCACTCAGCATCATCTCTTCATCTTCATCTTCATCCTCCAAATTTTCTTCACCCAGGTCAAATTTTTCTAGGCGTAAATGGTCCTCAGATGCCGGATCCTCGTCTCCATCAACAAGGTTCTCCATGCTTTTGGCTGCTAAGGAAACAATAGGTTCCCTGAGATATGCTGGAAGGGCAGCTACCTTGTCCATGGTGATTGAACACTCATCCAGAGTAGTCACACCATGGATTTTCTCGTCCATTTCATCCTCGGCAGGCTGGTCTGCCATAACATGGGGATCCATGTCAAACTGCAGTTATAGAAGACAATATTTGCATGTATCCATTCAATTTAGATAACATTACAAGTTCACTAATGCAGAAATACAATTACAGATGCATGTCATTACTCAAATACATGCCATGCCCAATACCCAATCTACATGATATTTTAAGCAGTGTAGCCTCCAAAAGCCTCATTTGTCTAATATTGCACAAGCACATGTTTATTAATAACAGCTTACATCCACAACCTGGATACCGACAGGTGTCCACTCTCTGGCAGACAAGTAGGCTTTCATGTTGAAATCATGCGTGGGACTTGGATCAAAGTGAAACGCTGAAGCAGCCATCAGGTATGCACAAAGAATTACTGCTTGCCACATACTGGTGCTGAAATGTAAATAAAAGGTATTAGAGAAGGCTTACATTTTTATATGCACCATGCAACTCAGTTTGGCAGACACCTACCACTCCTATGTAAACGATATGCTTCCCAAGGGCCATGTACTTTCCACATGTGCAGTAAAAAAATCCCGGATATTTGGAGCATGTGTTTCGATAACCATGTGTTTTGTCTATGCATTTATATCTTATCCTTTATCAAAAAAGTAAAACTTATTCTACTCGCACCATGACTTGTATGGCGAAGTTTTATCAATACCCGTTTGATAAATTAAATTATTAAATTGTTATCAGTATAAATGGTAAAGGGAAAGTGCAAAACAACACTGTCTGACCTCCGACGTTCAATGTTTACAAATCAGGACGGGTTTGAAATTGTTCAATGGGATACAAGCAATTCAGATAATTGTCAAATGCTTTACATGGAGGCTTCTAGGTCAATATGGAATGGGAATGGTCTATCCCCTTTTATGCACCATGGAACTTCAGCTTGAGGATTATGGTACTAACTGGCCTGCCTCAGTACTCCACAACTTCATTGATTTGTCAGATTAGTTTGTGTAAACTAGCAGGAACAAGCGGGGATGTATGTAATATTTATAGATTGGGTCCCAGGAATCACACGAACACCATACTACATTTATGATAAACATCAGTATGAAAAGACTTTGGATAGTCCGACTACAAATTTATATAAAAATGTCATTGATAAAAATAGAGCCTCTGTAGTCCATGGTCAAGACTGCCTCTCGTTCACATGTGACATTGAGCTCCATTTCTCACTGCTCTTTACCTTCCAATTCCTACCCTTAAAACTACTATCCCTCCCTACTCGCTTCCTTTCTTCACTTCCTCCTCTTATTCTCATCAATACAACCCTCTCCTTTGCCCTTCCCTCCCCTCTCCCAATTCTCCACACCAGATCCCATCCTCCTCACCCCGGCTCCTTTAGACCATCCAAACCACCCTTAGACTTAATATCCAACTCCAGAAGCACTACGAATAGCACAACCACCAAATTATCCAGTCATATCAACCAGACAATAGGCAGAGACTTGGCCGATTCCCAATACTGGCTGCTGAAAATTTCAGTCATGCTTAAAGACCACTTGACCAATGCTGCCAGATGTGGCTGTCTTTTCCTTGCCACCAAACCGGGCATTGATACTAAGACAAGACCAGACCTTGGCATAGACTAAAGTCACTTTGGTCCAACTAACTGGAAGTCACTTTCTCAATGCTTTTTATAGACTGCCTTCTACCGACAATACCTACAAAACCTTTAAACATGGATTGCAGGCGACTTCAACCTACTTGACATAGCCTGGAACTGTTCTGTCTCCTCAAATGTCCGCACGCAGACCTCACAGCCCCTATCATTCCACACAACATGAGCCAATTACCCGACACTTTCATAGACAAACACTCGTTCACTCATGAAAAGTAATTCCAATGGGAGCACAGATAACATTCCAATGGCACTGGTGACCCTCACCTCACATTCTTGATCTATATCTCAAACTTTCCACATAAGCATAAAGGGTTATCCCAGGACTTAGATGCAGACCTTAGACCAACCAGAACAAGATTTTTTCTTTTCCGGAGCTGACAGTCACACAGGACATCAGTAGCTATAGCTCACTTTTAGTACAGACCCCACACAAGACCCTTCTAATTGGAATAGCCTTAAAACCTACTATTCACACATTATGTAAATCATACCACAGAAAACAAGTAGACACTCCAGGGACCTCCGTAGAAAACACCTAAAAGAAAAAGAAAGAAAAGAAGAGAAACTACTCCATAGATGTGCGCAAACATGCAACACTAGAAAATTGCCCTGATCCTGACGTCCTGCACCACTGCCCTCGCTCCTATCCTACAATCACCCAATCACCCATCTAAAGCAACCTACTTTTGATTTCTGCATATATTACCCCAAGAAAAAAAAAAAAAAAAAAACAGACCTGACAGATTATCACCCATCATTTGCAAAATTTTAATACAAAAATACATGAACCACATTGACAACCACATCACAGCTTTCAGCCTAAAAGATAAGAGACTAGTCAACCTATCAATGACATTGCCCAACTACTTGACGAAATCCCCCACAGAACACTTGTATTACATTTCGGACCACAGGCCCAATTCTTCCCTGGATCACTGATCTTTTAGCTAATGTGTACTACTGGACGGTACACCTTCCGACTGTCCTGTCCTTTCTGGCAAGTAACTTCTTGGCCCCCTTTTCCTTTTATACATTGACCTTCCTCTATCAACACCTAACTTACGTTAGATTAACCAATACTGAAAACGACAGCAGACTCCAACACGACAGACGCCCTCGAACAGTGGGAAAGGTCATGAAACTAATTCAGACCCGATAAATGTAATTATATATATATATTTTATATATATATATATATATAAATATATATATGTAATTATATATATATATTTTATATAAATATATATATATAAATATATATATATATTTTATATAAATATATATATAAATATATATATATATTTTATATAAATATATATATATATATATATATATATATAATTACTGTTCCACCAGATCACAAAAACTCAAAAAATCACTTACTGCCTACACAACCAACAACTGATGCCCACCACATCCTACAAATACATCGGTACACCTCTAACAATCTCACCTTCAACACACACCGATTTCTTCACAAAGCTAACAGAACATTGGGATTTCCGAGGAGAAATCTGCATTATGTACAACAGACGTTAAACACAGCTACACTACACTAAGCACAACAAGCTCGAAGAGGTCAACACTAGGGCTGCCAGGTTTATTACACACAATCACACAAATATACGGTTAATTTATCGAAAATGACAACCGGGTCTTCCCAGACAATATTCATATCATCAGATTTGTTTTCGTGAGATGACAACGAATCTGATATTTTCAGTTGCATTCTCCAGCCGACAATCTTTGTGATTTGATAAGTCCCGATAGCAGAGGGCGTGAAGTAGATCAGGGAAATTGTGGGGTAAAACAGGCTGAAATAAGAAAAGAACAGAAATGTGTAAAAAAAGCAAAAACGCTTAAAATCGGACATCTTTCAAACTCTACGCACCGACGCGCCAACTTTCGAAAAACTACGGGAGCCAAACCTATCGTTCGGTAAAAATCTACCGGATTTCACATAATCCAGATCCCCCCTGGTAATCGTGCAATGCGTCCTAACTAATAAACCAACCTAACCTTAATCCTGTGGGATTTTATACTCTACGATCTATTTATTCCTAGTCAGGGGGCTCTGCCCCCTGGGATAATTTAAGCACCTAGCCCCCTGGACCCCCATGGTATTATATTCACCTATCCAGGGGGCTATGCCCCCTGGACCCCCAGGGTAAAACCACATACCTTTATATCGCGAAACACCGAACGTTTCTTTGCTTCCGGCTATGGTCACAATTGCTTAGTTTCTAATCACTTTTTTCAGCATTTGCGGCACTGGATGGGTTCAAATATCAGGCTGTGATAGAAACGAAGGTCTTTCTCCAGTATATCCAAAAAAGGGGCTTTAAAAATGACCCAGAATCGACGCAGCACTCAAAATAAAACATTGCTCACCGGCGTTCCTCGACGTATTGGTGCTGCTGGCCTGTCAAATCTCCCGGTGGCAAAAGGCACAGGCGCACACGGTTATTGTACAGAATAGCATAAATACTTCCCAAAACACGTAATGAAGAACAAAAAAAGGAAAAAAACGCATTACATACATGAATTCAAGAAAAAAGGTCGCTGATAATGACAAAATATTTGTTCTCACGAGCGCGTAGCAATACAAGCACTACTTGGTGAGGAGTTCCGCGTCACATTTGTTTTGATTCTCGCGAAGTAAACATGGAAGGGACTTTAGAAATGAAGGAGCGATCTTCACTCTTGTCTCTCCTATATCTCCTTATTTCAATTTGCACACCTTTTACCATAGATTTAAAAGGGTCTTAGTTTTTTTTTCAAGGTAACCACTCCATATACTTATTTACTGTACTCTTGGTTGATATGCAGAAAAATTTTCCAAATATACTTGGTACAGCTCAAAAAACAAACATGGATTTGAGACATGAGACAAGCACAACGACTAAATTATGTACAAGATTCTACAAGGCAGCATACATGTATCACATGAAACACACTGTGTTAAGTTTTACATACCACACCGACACTGACTTGCATGCATTCCTCCTTCCCACGTACCATGCACAACAGGCTACCAACATAACACGGCATCTTCACAATCCCTAACTAACCCTATACCCTAATCCTTTCCACCATCCCCAGCAACCACCCACATGTGCGTGGTTTTGCGCTTGCCAGCACCCTATATATTATATTCAAGATGGAGAGGAGAAAATAGTTGGTATCGTCTGGAGGATTCCAGTGTGCAAGGGGATAACACTTCACTTCGCATCCACTATGGTTATTCTAGTCTAGAAACACCCAAATCAAAATTTCAAAAGGTACACTGTCCATATACTGTTTTACGGTAATTACCGATTTT
>NW_023653267.1:0-4975 GCF_015228065.2 Penaeus monodon
ACACACTATCATATATATATATACATATATATACATATACCCCACACATAATATCATATGTATATGTTTTATATTGTGTGTGTGTGTGTGTGTATGGGCCGCGGGACCGAGGGGTTTTAGAGCATCGGACTAAAGACTGTCACGACGGCAATTTGAGTTCGAGGGTTCGAGTCACCGGCCGGGGGCGTTGTTCCCTTGGACAAGGAACCTCACCTCGATTGCCTGCCTGGCCGCTATCCGGGTAAAGTCGCTAGCCGGGTAAATAGAGATGGTGACTCGATAAAAACACCGGGCGGAAGGCAACGGCAAACCACCGCTCTAAAATTGCCAAGAAAATCAGGGAAAATCCATGATCGCCAAACGTCCTTGTAGGACAGGGCATAAGGCCGCGGTGGCCGAGTGGTTAGAGCTTCGGACTCAAGACTGGCACGACGGCAATCCGAGTTCGAGGGTTCAACTCACCGGCCGGCGCGTTGTTCCCTTAAGCAATGAACTTCACCTCGATTGCCTACCTAGCCTCTGGGTGGCCAAGCCAGCCCAAGTCAGTGCTGGTCCCAAGCCCGGATAAAATAGAGAGAATGATTACCTAAAAGGTAACACCGGCACTCCCCGTGGAAAGGAACTGGTAACCCTACCACGTACTCACTCCAAGAGCATCACAGCATGAAAACTACAATTAAGTATCATGCTGTGACCACAGCGGCTCAAACATGAACCTACCGTTAAAAAAAAAAAAAAAAAAAAAAAAAAAATATATATATATATATATATATATATTATATATATATATATATATAAATGTATATTATATATATATATATGCATGTATATGTGTGTATATGTATATATGTATATATATACATATACAGACTACACATATATATAATATATATATATATATATATATATATATATATATATATATATGCATATATATATGTATGTATATATGTATATACGTGTATATGTATATATATACATATATATGTATATGTGTATATGTATATATGTATATGCGTGTATATGTATATATATACATATATATGTATATGTGTATATGTATATATATACATATATGTATATATATATATATATATATATATATTGCTACGCCAGTGGGTCTTTGTCTCTGTGCGAAACATGTGTTTACATGAAGGGACCTGGGCAAACATGTCGCAGCTGGCTGTGAGCGGAGGAGCGGAGGAACAAGCCGGGAGACGCGGTTGGGTGCTACTCCTGTGAAGACCTCGTCTGTACCCTTGTGACCTTGTGTTGCCCTGTTATAAGCTGTATTGTGCTGTGTGACATGCTGGTTTCCCCCCTGTATTGTGCCTATAGAAAAGTGTACGGGTAAATAACTTGTGTAAATAAAGGAACGACTGTCATTTTGTGTTTACTTCGTGCCCTGCCTCGCCACTTGGCGTTTTCCCTCCTGTTGTTCTGGGATGCTGTGGTGTTCGGTGCCTCTTGGAGCTGTTCAGTGTTCACGACCCTGTGGATAGCACGCCGTCTGCCTAGCCTGCCTTGTGTTGGTGGCAGAGAGACGAGGCGGTCGGCGTAACAAATGGTGTCAGGAGTGGGATTTGTGATATTTGATCAGTGAGAGCGCCGATTTATCATGTCGTCCAAAGATGGCGGCAGCCATGAGGGAGAGGAGGCTATGACTGAGGCAGGCACGAGTGAGGTGAAGCCGAGCCAGATGGACCTGATCACTGCCATGTTGGCCGGTATGAGGGAGGAAATGGCACAAAGGGCAGAAGAGCAGGCACAGAGGTCACGCGAGCAGGCGCACCATCTCGTCGAGATGCAGGCAAGGAAGGCAGAGGAACAGTTCTGCCAACTTGTTCAGGTGCTACAGAGCAATCTTGCATCTGTGAAGATAGAAACTCAGCAGTACACCGACAAGGCTTACAACAGCGTGAAGAGTGAACTGATGGAGGAGGTGCAGACTCTGAAGGACGAGGTTCAGGGCCTGAGGGAGGAAGTGAAGGAGGAAAGGCGGCGTCACGAGGTAGTAACGTTGCAAGCAGAGAATGCAAACGAGGTTCTGGCAACAGATGCCAGAGTGTCAGATTTACTGGGGTCTGCCTGGGGTCCGTGGCAGGAAACCCTCGGGCCTAGCAGAGTCGTGTCGCAGCCAGTGGTCGCTGCAGAAGGCTGGGGACCCATCGGAACCGCTCCCTTGGGTATAGGCGGCGGCAAACTCGGACCCGGTCAACCCGCCTCGTTGCCTCCCTCACCCCTTTCCTCCCCCCCTGATGTGTTAGTTCACGGCACGCGTTCTCCACCCTGCAGCCCCTCGGCCTCCAGACATTCTGTGAGGCGTAAGCCAGCTGAGTACGACGGGAAGGTGGCCTGGGAGGCATATGTTGCCCAATTTGAAATGCTGGCATCTGCCCAGGGCTGGAGCCAGGAAGAGAGCCCTGCAGCTGGTAACAGCGCTAAGGGGCCCCGCGGTGGAAGTGTTTGGGCATCTGCCGGCATCCCAACAGGCCTCTTACACCAGAGTGGCAGAGGCTTTGAAACGCCGTTTTCGGGCACCACCACCAGGCCGAGGTATATCGGGCCCACTTGAAGAAGCGGACTCGTGAGCGTGGCGAGACACTGTCCCAGCTGGCGCAAGATGTGGAGGCACTGGTAAGGAGGTCGTACCCTGCGGCTGCGGAAGAGATGATCGTGGTCCTGGCCCGTGATTTCTTTGTTGACGCTTTACAGGACCAGCAGCTGCAAATCTACGTCAAGCAGGCACACCCTGAGGACCTGCAGGTGGCGCTGGCGAGGGCCTTGGAGTTCGAGGCCTTCCTGAAGGCAACGAGTGGCCTAGGGCCAGCTGCTCAGCCCCGCCGTGACCTCCGGGGCCGGAAGGCTAAAGTGGAGAAATAGTCAGTGTCAGAGGGAGCGGAGAACATGTCCTCTCAACCGGACGGATTCTGATGCCTTCCAGCAGCGCTGCAAGGACTGTGGCAGGTATGGTCACCATCCGAGCGCATGTCCTAAAGCTAAGGAAGTGGTACAGGCGGAAAAGGCTGGAGAAGGGGGCCGAAACCCAGCCGTCCTCGATTCCCGGGCCCCGACTTGGGCAAGCTGCCGTCGAACCAGCACGATGCAGGTGGAGGCTCAATAGATGGGAAGCCATGCCGCCTGACAGTGGACACTGGGGCTGAGAAGACCCTAGTGCGGCCTGATATGTTGGCCACTATGCGACTTCCAGACGCACCACAGAGACTGTGTGGTGTCACGGGCATTGTGTGCAGCTCAAGGGCCAGTGGAGGCTCGTATTGGCGTTGGGCAGCACGGTGCAGCGGCTGCCGGTGGTATGTGGCCGATCTGGACGAGCACTGTTTGCTGGCTCTGACTACCTGACACAGAGTAAGGCGTGTGTCGACCTTGGACGGAAGCTGGTGAGGGTGCACGGTGAAGAGGTGCCCTTGCTTCCAGAGGTTGGCTGTGCAGAGGTAGTTACAGCTGAGCGACTGCACCTTGCCCCCAGGACAGAGTCTAGAATCCGGTGTCGACTGTCAAGAGTGATGCGTGGAGTAGAGGGCCTCGTGGAGCCCAACCAAAACTTGCAGCTGGCTGATGGCGTAGCGGTTGGGCGGAGCCTTGTTGGACCAGGGGAGGGGTTAGTTACAGTGTTGGTAGCCAACTTCTCCGATAAGGCCCAGAAGGTGCCAGCTGGTGCAAAGCTGGGCACTTGTGAGGAAGTGGAGCATCCAGAAGAGTCGTCGGGGAGCGAGGAGTTGGTTGGTGTGGGGCCGTTGCCTGACTTCCTCGAGGACTTGGCGCACCGGCTGTGGCGTTACCGTGGGCCAGGAAGCTACTCCTGGGGCCATGGAGAAAAAGATGACGCTAGCCCCAGTAGCGGCGATGAGGACGTGGCAGACGCTGACCGAGATGAGGATGAGCATTTGGACTGTGAGGGCGATGCAACAGACGTCAATGGTGACCATGAGCCAGGTCTTGGGACAGGAGATACCCCTCTGGGTGCCACTGCCAATCTACCGCCGCCCACACCTCCTCCAGAGAGACCCCAGCGAGAGCGAAGAAAGCCGCGCTGGATGAAAGATTTTTGTGTTTCTGAGAACTGATTTTATTTAAATTTTTATGTAGTTTGTTTCAGGTTTAGATATGTCAGAGCAGACGGGTCGTCTGCTTGATAGGGGGGATAGTGCTACGCCAGTGGGTCTTTGTCTCTGTGCGAAACATGTGTTTACATGAAGGGACCTGGGCAAACATGTCGCAGCTGGCTGTGAGCGGAGGAGCGGAGGAACAAGCCGGGAGACGCGGTTGGGTGCTGCTCCTGTGAAGACCTCGTCTGTACCCTTGTGACCTTGTGTTGCCCTGTTATAAGCTGTATTGTGCTGTGTGACATGCTGGTTTCCCCCCTGTATTGTGCCTATAGAAAAGTGTACGGGTAAATAACTTGTGTAAATAAAGGAACGACTGTCATTTTGTGTTTACTTCGTGCCCTGCCTCGCCACTTGGCGTTTTCCCTCCTGTTGTTCTGGGATGCTGTGGTGTTCGGTGCCTCTTGGAGCTGTTCAGTGTTCACGACCCTGTGGATAGCACGCCGTCTGCCTAGCCTGCCTTGTGTTGGTGGCAGAGAGACGAGGCGGTCGGCGTAACAATATATATATATATATATATATATATATATATATATATATATATATATATATATATATATATATGTGTGTATATGTATATATAGACATATATGTATATATATATATATATATATATTATATATATATATATACCTATTATATGTGTGTGTGTGTGAGTGTGTGTGTATGTATATATGTATATATATATATATATATATATTATATATATATATATATATATATATATATATATTACACTATGTTATATACGGTGTGTGTGTGTGTATGTATTGTGTGTATTGTATATATATGTATATGTGTGTATATATATATATATTTATTTATTTCATTTATATATATTAATTATG
>NW_023653268.1:0-4975 GCF_015228065.2 Penaeus monodon
CCTTTAATCTTGATCTGGGTTACAGGAATGGATAGAAACATGTATGCTCCTTATTTTATTTGATAAAAGGATACAAAAGATCTGTTAAACTCCCTCACAGGATCCTTTACTATGGGAAATGAACAATGGATGGTATCTATTCCAGCTATAATACTGGACTATTGGAAAATTTGGTAGCTGGAGAGCTACACCTTGAAGGGTCCCTATATTCTTTAACTTTCATGAAAACAAAAATTAAAAATCCTTTATTTATAATAATCTTTAGTTTCAGTTATTACTAGTTATGAATAGTTAAAGATGCCAGTAGCTCTATGACAAGAACGCTTTATAGATAGTTAATGGTTAGAAGAAATAAATGGGGCTAGACATTAAAGGTCTTTATTGCACTAAAATAAGTATTGTGACGAAAAGGGTGGAAATGAGTTAACGATCAGGATAAGATTATTAAATGTCAAAGGTTGTAGAACGATGTACGATGGAATAGAAATGAAAAGAGTATAGGCGGGTGCAAATGGAATAAAGTGGGGACTTGTAAAAGAGGATTTTAAAAGGGTATAGGGAAATCAGATCAAATGAAGAATTTAGTGTCTGAGGAAGGGAGAGTAACATGCATGAGGAAAACTGCAAAGAACAATTATGAAACAAATATATGGTAGGAAAGATAGTAGGAGAAGAATCCAGAGAATGAAAAAAGGGAACTGAGGAAGGGGGTTTGAAGTATGGGGAAGAATGTCAGGGGGGGAGGGATCCAGAGAAGGACATTGCTGTGAGCATCTTGGTGGGAGTGGTAAGGATAAGGGGGAAGAAAGAAAGAATGGTGAATACACATGGAGGAAGAGACGATGGAGTGTGGGGAAAACAGGGAACTTGAAAGGATGATGATGGATATCGGCAGAAAATTTTGAATTAGACGAATAGGAATAAAGGGATTACAGAGTGGATAACAGAGTGGATCATTCTCCTGAGTTATGTATAGGAACATTTGATGTCTTCAAGAGTTTTTGGAGGGGAGTTGGGTGGTAAGCTCTGAGAAATAAAACCTTTTCTTCTGTGGAGGAGAAGGGATGATGAAAAGAAGGAAAACGAAAATTAGTTGAGGCGAGGGCCGAGGTCCAAGGAAGGTGATCCCCTACAGGGTTTTTGTCTCCTGTCCCCCACAACAATGAGCAGAGATTTGGGGAGAACGCTTTATAGAAAGATTCCAAGGGGTGACAAAATTCTGTTTATTTCGGCCACAATGTTTATATTGTTCCATAGCCCCCCTATAGGCCACGGGGCACTTTTTTGTGCAAAACGTGGGGCCCAAATTGTTTATGCATTGGGTGTAAGGGTAAATTTTGTCTACATTGGAAAAAAATACAGATAGTTAGCAAGAAAAAAAAAAAAGCGTAGACATGATATATTACATAATTCCAATCATACAGATAATTGATAAAATTTTGTACTGATAATACTTATAATACAATTAATGATGAGAGTAACAATAACAAGAGGTAATGATTATGGTAGCAAAACACAATGATATAGTAATAATATTGATAATAATAACAGATATATATAACAATGAAAAGATTGATTGACCAATAACATTAGTAGTAGTAGTAGGAAATAAAAGAAAAATATATAGATATTAATTTCCCACCTGTTAATATTTACATAACTGTACTTTAAAGAAAAAAGTAATAAAACAAAATAATAATGACATTAATTTAAGTTCACCTGTTTTCTGACCAACTGGACACCTTTTTTCTCTTATATTTTATCTACAATTAGACTTAATTATTATTTAATTTGTAATCACTTTGTGTTGAAAAAAGTAAAATGACTGAAACAGAGAATTTTAAAACAGTGGGCCATTTTTATTTAAGGTTATTAAAATTTGTGCCTGAGACAGGCAAAATCATTAATTATTGAATTTTTCATAGGTTCACCTTCAAAGAATGGAATGTGACAAGAAGAAAGGAAAATGAAAACAATAAAATAATGAAATGTACTATTTCTTCAACAAAATATTTATTTTGAAACATTATGATATATAAGATAACTTTTAAATCTGTTTCCCTTTGTTACCTAACAAAATTAAATAAAAATAAAACTACATTCCACAATGGAATGTCTTATATAACCATTCTTATATTTCATAAAAAAAAGAAAGAGAGAGAGAAAAAAGTTTTCCCAAATTCGTAAACATGAAAGTGAACATAATATAATATCAATATCATTATATGAATTCCATATACAATATCTACCTAAAGGGTGATTTTCCGATTTGAAAGTGAAAGACGTATCATGAACATTACTCTGGCTGAACAACTATAGTCAGCCCTGCCCACTGATAATGGGAAGTGCTTGGACACCTAACCAAAACAGAATGGGATGACCTAGACTTCCCTTTTCTACATGAGTTTTGTAATTCATAATTTCGCTTGTCTCTGAGTAAAATTTCTCGTGCATGAGCAGCAGCTGCATCAGAGGCTCTAGTGCGACCAGCCAACACCGCCACTGACTCCAAGGGTGAGGCAGAAAGTCCCTTGGGTGATGTAACCCATGATTTTCCCGGAACAGCACTGAAGAGGGTCTTCTCTTGGCATCAACCCATAAACCTCCTTTGTTTTTGGTAGGATGAAAACTTGGCTATGTTTTCCCTGGAAGAAATTTAACCAGGATGGAATGTAAGCCCTCTGATACGGTGTGAATGAAAAATGAACACTCCAACCTTTTCCAGAATGGGATATTTGCAATGACATATGATGTGTTTCCAAAAACTGTTTTATCTATGAAAAGTATTAAAACAAATAAAAATTATATTGAAATAAAGAATAAATATTGCCTCTAGAATATAAGCTATCAAATTATTGAATACTTACAAATACAAGTTCAACTAAAAATTTTAGATCTATGCCGTGAATATCAAAAAAAAATGACAAGAAAAAAATAATAATGAAAACTAAACTTACTGAAGAGTAGCATTATCAAGTGCAGTGGTTTGTGCCAGAAAAAATGTAAAATTTCTTTATGGTCAACTTACCCGATTTTCCACTTCAGTTTTCTCAAGTGCTTCATGATTTTCTTTGCAAGGACGTATCAGCTACATTCGTTATGTCATGCTCTTCTGATATTTTGCCCTGGCTTTCTTTCTGAGTCGTTGTAATTAGGGCTAAAAATGATAATAGTAAAACATAAGAATTAAAATTGGAGGGTGGCAAAGAGGGAGGGATAGGAAGTGTGGGAGATGGTTGACAGTGAGAGAGCAGTACAGAGGAAGAGAGAAAGTGAGGAAAACAGAGAGAGAGAGAGAGAGAGAGGAGAAGAGAGAGGAGAGAGGGAGAGAGAAAGAGAGAGAGATACACATAAATTCGTTTGTATGATGTCAAAGTCACGATTTGAAAGTAAAATATTTTAACAACATTATGATACTATCATCATATCATATATTATTTCAAACAAATGCATGGAAAATAATGATATTATCCTTGACATTATCTGTGAACAAACCCCCAAAATCTTCTTATGTTCTTCTCTCAGCTGCACACGTTGCTCAGCTCTGGTATCTGTATGTTGTGGCTCATGGAGGTTGTTACTTTGATCCATTTTTTTTTTGGTTTTAGTCTGTCTTTAAGGTTTCTAGTTGTGGTAGGCATATCATAGCACAAGGTTCTAAGGTCCCTTTTCCCTTTCCAACTGAAAACCTCACCATCACTAAAACACCGTGTATCTATTTTCCGAAGAGTTCCACCAACGTCCTCTACTGCAGTGGCAGAGAATGTGTCAAAACCCAGATTCCTCTTCTGTGACTTTACATTCTGTGATGGTCTAAAGGGGTGGGGTCTATCTTAGCTGTTTTAAAGGGGAACAGTCTGTGATACGGCAATTGCTTTTCTTTTTTTCCCTAGTTTCGGGCCCTTTGATTCTTTTGGAAGCATCTCCACAAATTCCAGCTAGCTTATTCAGTAAAGCTATATCTCTAAGGAAAAAGAAATCCCCTGTTCCCTCCTTCCAGTTACTGATCAGTCTCCTCCAAGGGCAGAAAAAAGGGTATTGCCCACCTAACTTTATGAAGTTGTGCCTTGCACTAGGAGGTCTTTTTAAGTATTCTTCTTGCCTCTCCTGCCCCTTCCTCAGTGGAATATATTTCTCTGATGGCGTGTTCAGGCATTAGGAATGGGGGTAAGGGGGTGAGAGCTCCATCACTAGGTTTTAAAGACTCCTTGAGGCCAACAGCAACCCACCACAAAAGATCAGTGACATCCAAACACTCATTGCCCATCCTGCTGGTATCAATAGGTCCCATCCAGCACCTGAAACATGTAGCCAGAATGTTTTGTATAAGAAGATTCTAACAAAAATGTATATTTTTAATAGGTTCATGAAACAGTAAAATAATGTGTACTATGACTTCCAGTAATAAGTAAAATGAAATCACAAGTGAAGCCCAAAGGGTATGATTGTCAGACCATAAAAAATTTTGTGAAGGGAGATACCATAAGAACAAAATACAAACTAATGACTTATTCAATAAATTTTCCAATAAGTCCCATACCATGTCCAGCTGAGTGGGTTGGTGGCCTTGACATCAACAAAATTTGGGAGCTTAGCTTCATCTGGGTCTTTTCCCGGGGTCTCTCTCCGGAACCAGCATCTTCGAAAAGTTTTTTGTTGTAATGTGTCTTCTTCTTTGGTCAGTGTTACTTCATCTCTGAGTCTGTTGTCAAAAATGGGGCTCTCTACTGGCCAGCCTGATGGTTCCACTTGAACATTAGTATCTGAAAGAGAAAGTTGAGGTAAATATGTGTGTGTGTGGGGTGGTGTGTGGGTGTGTGTGTGTGTGTGTGTGTGTGTGTGTGTGTGTGTGTGTGGTGTGTGTGTGTGTGTGTGTGTGTGTGTGTGTGTGTGCAAAGACACACACATACTTATGAAAAAAAAAAAAAAAAAAAAAAAAAAAAACCAAAAAAAATAAAAAAAAAAAAAAAAAAAA
>NW_023653269.1:2500-4974 GCF_015228065.2 Penaeus monodon
AAGGAAAGTAGAAGAAAACAATAGAATTAGATTAAACATTAATAAAAATTGTGATAATAATGACAATGAAATAATTAATGGAATTATAAACAAAATTAGATGAAATAATAATATAAGGTTAGCAAGCACAACGAGAAAAGAAATCCAAAAGGACAGACAAACAATAAAACGTAGAATTGAAAACATTAAATATGAGAATGATAAAAATAAAAAAAAAAGAAAATTTAAACACACACACACACACACACACCACAAGGATGTGTATATATATTGATTATGGGGAAAATGAAGACCATAAAAATTAATAAAAAATAATAGAAAAGGAAAAAAAATGAAGAAGAGGATATTGGGAACCATAAAAATAAGATGAAAACATGAGCTGGAGGGAAACGAAAATCAGTCACCTGAAAATTGGATACCCAAAATAACTAGAAAACAATTGATAAATATGAAATAAATCTCGGTGGTAAAAAAGATAAATAGATAAAATAGATATCTAGAATATATTGAATAATGGTAAGTACCCTAATATCATACAAAAAAAAATGTAATCAGATAATAGATACAACACTAAAATGATAAAAATATAAATAAGATAATGAACCATGGAAAAATGATAAGTGAATAAAATAATATACAATAATAATAAAATATCTGAAATTATGAATGGAATAACGAACATAATAATCAAAATGATTATGAAAGAGAAGATTGGTAAATAAATAATCACTCATACTTAATTAAAACTTATTCACTTATCTTATTCTGTCCCTTATTAAATGGTGATTAATGAGGGTTAATTAGAGCCCCGGGCGATAAAAATCATCTGCGATGGAGGATTAGACATATAACCGTAATGATAAATTAACAAGCAATTCGTTGTTAACGGAACAACTGTGTATATCAATCAACAATTACGTAATTCCACTTGACTGAAATCAAACGTTCATTTAATAATAAACAATATAATTATCAATTTCAAAATTTATTCAGTTTAACTGATTAGTCATCATGTTTTAAATAACAAACTCTAAGATCACAATATAAACAAACAAAATTCATTTAATAAAAACATGACTGTCTCTAATACAAGATTGTTTTCATGCGAGGTCAAAAGGAAAAATTCATAAATATGGCAACCAGAATGACAGAATGAATCCCAGAATGACAATATGGCAACCCAGAATAACAATATAACAAACAGAATGACAAAAGTGCAGCCTAATGGCAATATGACTAACCAGAATGACAATATGGCACCGAAATGAAATTATACTAACAGTAAAATAGAGTAATGATGTAATAACAATATTAATAATATCACAATATTATAACGACTATTATTATTAATATTATACTTATTATTGTTATGATTGTTATTATTACTGTTTGATATTTTTTGGTAATAATAATTAATATGAAGTAATTTATAATAATTATAATAATGATGAAAAATATAATAAGTAATAATAATAATAATAATAATAATAATAATAATAATAATAATAATAATTAATAATGATAATAGTAGAAATAATAATAATGATGATTATAATAATATAATAATATAATAATAATAATAATAATAATAATGATATAATATAATAATAATAATAATATAATATACTATTAATAATATTAAGTAATCATGATATGTCATCAAAATTCTCTTTTAAAATTCTCATTTTTAATCAGCATTAATTGTCAGGATTAATAAATTCTGGTAAATTATTTCAGTATTACCCTAATAATTGCCAAAATCATCAAAGATATCGAAAAAACAAACCTCAATTTGGAGTACACTCTCAAAAGCCTATATTTCGCTAGATTTTTCCCCCCTTTTTCGACTTTTAGGATTTTTTCTTTTACCTTTTATGATTATATGGACACAATCCCTGTTATTAATCATCATTATTATCATGATTTATCCATCATATTATCTTATCATACATCCATACATCGTCATTATATATTATTAATATATATTATACATATATATATATATTATATTATAGATATATATACATAGTATAGATTATATAGGAATATATTAGTGATAATATATATTGTTTATAAATATATAATATAATATATATATTTTATAAAATTATATAATATATATAATAATTTATTATAATATATAATATAGATATATATATCTAATATATATATATATATTATAATATATATATTATAATATATATATATATATTATATATATTAATATAGCTTATATATATATGTTTAAATATAATATATATACATATATATATAATATATATATATAATATATATTTTTGTATTATATATATAGATATATAATATATATATATATATTATAATATATATATATATATAATAAAATATATTCCCTTATCAATATATTATATATATATATATTATATATAAAATATATATATATATATATATAATATATATATATATATCTTATATATTAAATATTATATTATATT
>NW_023653270.1:0-4974 GCF_015228065.2 Penaeus monodon
GGGGGAAAGAATGAATAATTTTGTGGCAAACTTTTTCAAACCCTCCACAACAAAGAGATGTAAAGATGATGAACCATGCAAAGCCCAGACTATGGAAAGCCCACTTGAAGACGTACATGGTTCTAGAGAAAATGAAAAGCACAGGTTGACTCTTTGAGGCCTGCTGCTAAAATGGACACGACATCAGCCAAAACATGTCTGTCCACGAGATTGCCCACAATGGCCTTTCCAGGCCAGGGGGCAAACCCGGGAGACTTCTGAGTAACCCTCAGACGTCTCTCCTGACTGAAACATCTGCTGCTCCCTGACGGCAGCCCAGAATTCAAGTCAATAGGGAGGTCCAAAACAACCAGCCAGAGACAGACCTGAAGGAGAGTCTGACCCCCCTTGGCATTTCCCACATTTTAAGGTTCCCTATAAACCTAAGGCTTCGACAATGCCTACCAGTTGGTAAGAGCATTGGAAGATGCAGCAAAAAATCTGGTTGTCAGTCCCGGGTTGTCAGAGACCAGGCATGATTATTATGCTTCTCTGATTTCCTCAGGAAACCAAGGAGCTTAATGATGGGAGGCAAGTGTGTCTCTCGCAAACTGAATCCGACGATAGGAGAGTCAAGATAGGCTCTTTGGCTTCTCGCCATCACATGATGGATCTGATCACATCACAGCTACAGGTCGTGGACGCTTCCCGAATGTCGAAAGGTAAACCCCAACAAGGCAAGACCTGGTGACCTGGGGACCCCAGTCACTAACCCTTTGTTCTGGAAACTGGGGCTCCTTCAGCCTAAGAACATGTGTGCCAGACCACTTTGGTTCTTTAAGTGACAAAGATACAGTCCCACCAGGCTGCTGCACGGCAAGTCTAATGTAGTGTCTGTAGCAAGGCACACAACCTTGGTTTTCTTTGTGTGCCTTAAGTACACAAAGAAGGAGAAGGTGACACAGAATCAAATGTCCCAACTATGGCAAGGGCACCCACCACCCCCCTGGAGCCTGCTTTGCTCTGCCAGGAAAGAGGGCGCCCTCAGGCGACATAGGTTTGCTAAAAGCGACCAGACTTTGTTCCTGCTCCCCCAGGCACCCATGTCTGGGGACAGAACAAAGAGAAAAGACTTCTCGACCTCCTAAGAAGGAAGCCCCTTCACAGCCAACACCGGACATCTCCAATAAAAAGGACTTTCCGACCATTTCTAAAAATGCAAAAAGAACCACAGGAATAACAGTTCCAAGAAACATATGATAGTGAGAGACGATGATCTCTTTGATGAGGAAGATTGACTCTCCTGTTGACTGCTGTAGTCACTGTATTAGCAACAGCTTTGGGGAGGTCGAGTGAGAGGCGTAGAAGGAAGTCATGGTCATAATAACGACAATGACCCAGACTGTTGCAGTCCTGAAAGGGAGGAAGCTGAACAGAGCCAAATCAGCCCACCCCTCACCCCAGGACGAGATTCCCCTCCCACACTGGCCACGCCCTCAAAGGCAGACCAGAACAAGCTGCCCTTACTCGTGGTAAAGTCAGCAAAGAGAAAAGATACAGACAAGCTTGAAGTGAGAAAAGCCAAACTCATAAAAGTCAGAGCTACCAAAAGCTCTCCACCTCCCAGTGGACCCATGGTTAGCCTGACAAACAGTCAAAAATAGATGAAGATCCTCAACCAGCGAGGACTTCACAACTGAGTTGTCAGACACTGACACAACTGACTCTGAAACCGAATATAAAGACGTCTCTGATTTAACTACCAGCAAGTAACATCATGACACAATCTAAGCATACTACAGTGGAACATCTGTGCTTCAATACAATGAATGCCATCCTCCATGCAATAGAGCGATCAGGAACACTGACATTGTCATGCTCCAGGAGACATCAATAAAGGGGAAAATTTGCTTTTCAGGGTATCATGTCTTCATGATGCTAGGCATAGCTGGCAAATGAAGCTTGATAACCTAGGTCAGAGCATCATCCCTTGCTCCAGGAGAGGATGTTGAATCTCTTGCTGTTGAGATTCACCTGGCTGGGAACCCCCTAAAGCTTAGATATCAGCCAGGTCTGTGCTACTGCAGCACAAGACCGAGGATCATGGCGGGGAGACTTCATGCAAACCACCCCATCTGGCTCCCTGCATGGCACCGATGCGGCAGGCCATCACATAGTCATTGTCTTGAGACTTTCCCCAAGATCGCTCTTCTTAGTAGCCAAGAGCCAACGCATGTCAAAAGGAGGGGTCCTAGACTTCACCTCGGCCACTGCGGCTCTGGTGGAGAGAATTATATGGTGTCGTTGAACTGTCACAAGTGGTCATTATGGCACTGTTACTACCCTCATGGATGCTGGCCCGCCCAAATGCCACAGCAAATCCAGATGGAAACAGACAAGCCAAACTAGCAAGCCTTTAAGGGAATGCATTGCCTCAGTGGGGTACAGATTATATCCTATGCAGACGACCTTGCAATTATCCCACTGGACCACACTGCTCGTATTTGATGCCCAAAACCAATCAACACTGTCTGTCATGAGAGCAATATCTGGGAGACACATAGGAGCTAGACATAAAGTACTAAATCTTCTATGTACATGCCATCTGTCCCATTGTGGACTATCCCTTCTTCCTCACTGATTGCCGAAAAGCCAGTTTAAGAGAAAATTGGAGTTAAAAAATGATCATTCTGGGTGCCCCAAGGTGGACTTCCTTTCAAAGGTCATCCAACCTCCCAGGAACACAAACATGAGACAAAAAATACTCAGATCCCTTTAGAACAAGACCATGAGTTGTTTGTTAACAACTCCTGGCTGTCTCACACAGCCAGGGTGTTGATATCTATCAGCTCAAAGAGCAATTACTTGCCAAGGGTATGAACTCCCACCACCCCGACTTTATTGAAGCCCCACAGTGGGCAAAAAGCTTGTCGATTCTCTGCAGTACTGCTTTGCAGTAAAGGATGCCACACAATCCATGAGGGTAAGAGACAACGCCTCCTCACTACAGGCAGAGGCAGTTGTGATCATGGGACCCTGCCCACACATCCCTGAGGGAGGACATGTGGTCATGATACAGACTCCATGACGCCATGAACTGTCTACAGCAAAACTTACCCAAAGACAACATCTACTCCTGACCACTGTCCTCACCATAGCACAGAGGATTCTCGCCAGGGGAGAAGAATAATCATAAACTGGGTCCCTACCACATAGGCATCAGAGGGAATGAGCTTGCTGACAGACTAGCTGACATTGGGGGGGTATGCCCCCAAATCCCACGATCCCTAAAATCGAGCCGAAAAAATCTTAAGACAGAAAATGTATGCAACAGCTTGTTCCTTCCTCTGCTACTTCACAGAGAGAAAATGAAAACCTCCCCCTCGGCAGATGGTACTCAGACCAAACACAAGCAATCATAGAGGTACCAAGTCATTCTTTTACTAGGTTACCATTGCGCATGGCAGATCATAGAGACAACTGACCATGAAGACAGGTGTTCCATGCACTGTGCGAGCCGAACACCACGTTAGTACATTACTTACAGAATTGTGAGCACACAATCTCTGAGACAGGGTCTGCCCAAAACAGCTACCAGGCTGTAAAGAGATTATCCCGCATCATTAGATCATGGCGGCGGGAGCGCCTGCTGGCAATCCCACTACCATGGTAAGCATAGAGTGTCAGAGAATAAAATGAAACAGCCATAAATACTGACACCTGGCGAAGTTCGCAAATCTCAACAACAACGACGAGCACAACACAAGGACTCCCATCCTTAGTCAACCGTTTGATCTCCACATTAACCCCAGCACCCAGCCATACCAGTGGGAACTCACATCCACTCATACACTCCATAAAGAGATACTAAACCATTTTCAAGTAGTAGATGCAATCCCATCAACTACTTATCTGTTGTAAGCTTGCTGCGATGGGGTTGAGGATGTGCTTCATGTGTGAAATATCTGCTCATATTGGTATGTAGCTCCAAAAGCTGATAGCAAAGCAAAAGCTACTTCCATGCAATTGAATTTATCAGGCAGTGATTTTTCACGTACCTATGCAGAGACCCAAACTGCGTGTCTTTTAAGGCCTTGATACTGCCAGTTTTGCTCTATGGAAGCAAAACCTGGATGCTATCCAGTGTCTTGGAGTCTCGCCTTGATGCCTTTTGTAACAAGTCCCTTCGCCAGATCATGGGTACGTTTTTGGGAGGACCACGTGTCCAACCGGCGTTACACCGTGAGACTGCCGTGGACCTGTTACTTGCATAATCCGGGATCCCCCAACTCAGGCTATATGGCCGCCTAGCTCATCTCCCTGTGGACGACCCTGCCCGTCAGTTTTTTCTCTTTGTGAGACACCCTGGGTGGAGGAGACCTGTGGGACGACCCAAGAAATCATGCATGGGCAGCTCGACAAGACCTGTCGCGAGGGAAAGGCAGCTCGACAAGACCTGTCGCGAGGAATTAGAGATGGGTCGTTTGGGGCCCGCCTTTAGACTCGCCTCGGGGATCCACGTGGCCCGGAAGCGAAAGGGGGGATGCGGCCATGCTCCCCCGTCGGCATTTGCCCCTTGATGATGATGATGTTCAGGAATTTGACATGAGGCTCCAGGCTTAAAGATGTTTAATTTAGCTGACCCCCAATAATGAGGCTCTCTCTCATTAAATTTTGTTGTTTTTTTGTTTTTCTTTTTTCCTTTCCAATTACCAAAAGGCAACATTCTGCATGCCAAGTCTGGCACATGTCCAAGGTTTCCTACCTGTGATGTTAACAAAATGAGTATTTTGTTGATAAAGAGTGGAATGGTGAGCTAGAATTAACAGCTAATTTGAATTTGACCTATATGGCCTTTATATTTTACACTCAATTTATTTTTTCTTAATAAGCATGTGCTATACTATCAGCAATCTTAAAAGATGACCTTTGCTAAAAGGTTAGTGACTTGCCAGCTCGGCGTATGGGAGAGGGTCCCATCTGAAGAAGCATGTA
>NW_023653271.1:0-4974 GCF_015228065.2 Penaeus monodon
ATAAATTTTAAAAAAAAATTTTTAAAAAATAATATATAATAAAATATAAAAACATTTTTATAATATTATTAAAATTTCTTAATTTTTATATTAATTATTAATTATAATTAATTATTAATTAAAATAAATTTAAAATAAAATAATATAATAATAAAATAAAATAATAAAATATTTAACCACAAATTATTATTTTTATAATTTATTTAATATTTGTTTATTTTATCATAGTATTTTTAAAACTAATAATTAAAAATTAATTATATAAATAAAATAATAATAATTAAAATAAATTTTAAAATTTTTAAAAAATAAAAATTTAAAATTTTAATAATTTCAAATTTTTCAAATTTCTTTAATTTATTTATATCATTTTTATTTAAATCATTTTATTTTAATTATTATTTCCAAAATTCAATACCCAAAAAATAAAAAATATTTGGGATATTTCAAAAGGTATATTTTAGAATTTCCTTTTCATTTTGGAATTTTTTATAATTTTTTATATATTTAACACAATCCGTTATTTAAAAATTATATTATATTAAAATTTTTATAATTTCCATTATCATATATATGATAATAATAATATTATAATATTAATATAATATTATACAATTATTATTATATTATACTTATTATATATTATTGTTATTATACAGATATATAGATTTTTGGCAATAGTAATAATATAATAATAAATAATAATATAATATAATAATAATATATAATAATTAATAATAATAATATAATAATATAATAATAATAATATAATAATTAAATAATATTAATGATTATCAAAATTTTTATTCTCACTTTTATCAATTTTGTTAGATTAACAATTCTGGTTAATATTATCATTATTACCCTAATAATTGCCGAAATCACCAAAGAAATTGGAAAAAACGTCATTTTGGATATACTCTCAAAAGGCTATATTTCGCTAAATTTTCCGATTTTTTCGACTTTTGGGAATTTTTTTATACCTTTTTTATTTTAATTTGACCAATTCCTGTTATTAATCATCATCATTATCATGATTATCATCATTATTATCGTTATCATCATCATTATCATCATTATCATCATTCCTCATCATTATCATCATTATTGCAATATTATCATCATTATTGCAATTGTATCATTATTATTGCAATTTTGGATTATAGTATATTTTTTGCATAATACAATAACCCACATAAATTAATAGTAATAACATATAATAAATATAACGATTTTATAAATTTATTATATTTTTAATTATATCGTTTATTACTGTAATTATTACTGTTTATATATATTTTGCAATTATACTACATAAAATATAATATAATAATATTATAATATCATACAATATTATTACACATTAATTATTATTATACTTATACTTTATTATTATTTTATTATTAAGATATGATAGATTTTTGGCAATAATATAATAATTAAGAATATATATATAATAATATATAATATAATAATTAATATAATAATAATAATAAAATAATAATAATATAATATATAAAATTAATTAATACAATTTAATCAAATTCTTTTATTATTTACTTTATCATCATTATTGTTATTATACAATTCTGTAATTATTTTCATTATACCCTAATAATTCCGAAATCACCAAAGAATGAAAAAACGTCATTTTGGAGTATAAATCTCAAAAGCTATATTTAGAAAAGATTTTGCCGCTTTTTCGACTTTTGGAATGTTTTTCTTATACCTTTTTTATATTATATATGGACACAATTGCCAGTTATTATCATAATCATTATCATGATTATCCTCATTATTATCGTTATCATCATCATTATCATCATTATCATCATTATCATCATCATTATCATCATTATTGCAATTATTATCATCATTATTGCAATTGTTATATTATTATTGCAATTATTGGAAATTATAGTATATATTTTTGCAATAATACTAATAACCACAACAATAATAATAGTAATAACAAGAATAATAACAATAATAACGATTTTATATAATAATTTATATCATTATCTTAATTAGTTATCGTTATTACTGTATTATTACTGGTTATAATAATGCTTTTTGCAATTATACGTACCAGTACAAATTACTATGATAATAATACAATAATAATACTAATCACCTTTATAACACACAGTATTATTTTATACTTATACTTATTATAATTATTGTTATTATTACAGATATGATAGATTTTTTTTTGCAATGATCTAATCATTAAGATAATAGTAATATAATAATAATAATATAATAATAATATAATACTAATAGATATAATAATAATATAAGTAATAATAATAATAATATAATTTTAATAATATGCAAATGTTATCAAAATTCTCTTTATTCTCACGTTTATCATCATTATTGTTTATGATTATACATTCTGGTAATTATTATCCATTATTACCCTAATAATTGCCGAAATCACCAAAGAAATGGAAGAACGTCATTTTGGAGTATACTCCAAAGGCTGAGTATTTCGCTAGCTTTTGCCGCTTTTTCGACTTTGGGAATGTTTTTCTTATACCTTTTTTAATATATATTATGGACACATTCCTGTTATTTCATCCTGCATTAATCATGAATTATCATCATTATTATCGTTATCATCATCATATCATCATTATCATTCGATATCATCATCATTATCATCATTATGCAATTATTATCATCATTATTGCAATTGTTATCATTATTATTGCAATTTGGGTTATAGTTATATTTTTTGCATAATCCTAATAACCACAACAATAATATTAATAGTAATACACTAATAATAACAATAATACGATTTTATAATAATATTTATAATCATTATCTTAATTAGTATCGTTATTACTGTCATTATTACTGTTATAATAATTATTTTGCAATTATACGACCAGTACAATAATAATAATGATATAATAACAATAATACTACTATAACAATATTAGTACCACTACATTATTATTATTTATAACTTATACTTATTATTATTATTTTATTATTACAGATATGATAGATGTTTTTTGTGCAATGATACTAAAATTAAATAATATGTAATAATAATAATAATACTCATAATAATAATATAATAATAATAGATAATAATAAACTAATTTTATATATTCAAGTTGATCAAAAATTCTCTTTATTCTCCTTTTATCATCATTATTGTTATGATTAATACAATTCTGGTAATTATTATCATTATTACCCTAATATGCCGAAATCACCAAAGAAATGGAAAAAACGTCATTTTGGAGTATAACTCTTCAAAAGGCTATATTTTCGCTAGATTTTTGCCTCTTTTTCGGGGGACTTTTGGGAATGTTTTCTTATTTACCTTTTTTATATTATATATGGACACAATTCCTGTTATTAATCATCATCATTATCATGATTTATCACATTATTATCGTTATCATCATCATTATCATCATTATCTCATTATCATCATCATTATCATCATTATTGCAATTATTAATCATCATTATTGCAAGTGTTCTCATTAATTATTGCAATATTGGAGTTATAGTATTATTTTGCAATAATACTAATAACCACAACAATAATAATAGTAATATAACAAATAATAATAACAATAATACCGATTTTATAATAAATTTATATCATTATCTTAATTAGTATCGTTTATTACTGTAATTATTACTGTTTATAATAATTATTTTTGCAATTATACTACCATACAAATAATATTAATGATAATAATAACATAATAATACTAATAACAATATTATAACCACTAGCATTATTATTATTATACTTATAACTTATTATTATTATTGTTATTATTACAGATATAATAGATTTTTTGGCAATGATACTAATAATTAAGATAATAGTAATAATAATAATAATAATAATAATATAATAATATAATAATAATAATAATAATAATAATATATAATAATAATAATAATAATAATTTTATAATATTCAAATGTTATCAAAATTCTCTTATTCTCACTTTTATCATCATTATTGTTTATGATTAATACATTCTGGTAATTATTATCATTATTACCCTAATAATTGCCGAATCACCAAAGAAATGGAAAAACGTCATTTTGGAGTATACTCTCAAAAGGCTATATTTCGCTAGATTTTGCCGCTTTTTCGACTTGTTGGAATGTTTTTCTTATATACCTTTTTTATATTATATATGGACACAATTCCTGTTATTATCATCATCATTATCATGATTATCATCATTATTATCGTTATCTTCATTATCATCATTATCATCATTATCATCATCATTATCATCATTATTGCAATTATTATCATCATTATTGCAATTGTTATCATTATTATTGCAATTATTGGAGTTATAGTATATATTTTTGCAATAAAACTATAACCACAACAATAATAATAGTATAACAATAATAATAACATAATAACGATTTTATATAATATTTATATCATTATCTTAATTAGTATCGTTATTACTGTAATTATTACTGTTTAATAATTATTTTTGCAATTATACTACCATACAAATAATAATAATGATAATAATAACAATAATAATACTAATAACAATATTATAACCACTAGCATTATTATTATTATACTTATACTTATTATTATTATTGTTATTATTACAGATATAATAGATTTTTTGGCAATGATACTAATAATTAAGATAATAGTAATAATAATAATAATAATTAATATATAATAATAATAATATATAATATAATAATAATAATAATTTTAAATAATATTTCAAATGTTATCAAAATTCTCTTTATTCTCACTTTTATCATCATTATTGTTATGATTAATACAATTCTGGTAATTATTATCATTATTACCCTAATAATTGCCGAAATCACCAAAGAAATGGAAAAAACGTCTTTTTGGAGTATACTCTCAAAAGGCTATATTTTCGCTAGATTTTGGCCGCTTTTTTTCGAACTTTATGGGAATGTTTTTCTTGATAACCTT
>NW_023653272.1:0-4972 GCF_015228065.2 Penaeus monodon
TTTATTATTTTTTTTATTTCTATTTTATTGTTGGGGTATTAGTGTATTACAAAAAATAATTTATAACTGCCTAATTGCAAAAAAATGATAATAAATTTCAAAAATAAGATATAATTACAAAAAAATGATAAAAATGAGACAGTGATGTGAAAGATATAAGATATGATAACGTAGTATGATGTAATTTTGAGAATTTTTTGGGCCATATATAATAAAAAGGTAAAAGAAAAAAAATCCGAGCCGAAAAAACGGCCAAATCTACGAAATATAGCTTTGAGAGTAAAACTCCAAAATGATTTTTTTTTTCTTTGATGATTTTGGCAATGTTAGGTAATAAGGGTAATAATTAACAGAAAAGGTATTTTTCATGACAATAAGATGATAAAAAGGGGAATAAAAAAAGTTGATAAAATTTTATGATTATTAAAATTATTATTATTTATTATTATTTTTATTATTATTATTTTTATTTTTACTACTACTATATTATTATTACATTTTTATTTTTATTATTTTTTTATTTTTTATTATTATTATCATTTTTATTATATAACTTTTTTTTAGTTTTTTGCCAAAAAAAAATATTATAACTGAATAAAAACATAATAATAAAATAAGAAATAAAAATATTGATAGTCGTTTTAATTTATTATTGAATTTTTTTTGTTATTTTTATCATTATTATTTTTTACTATAGTTAATTGCAAAAATAAATTTTTATAACAAAGTAAAACATAAAAACGATATTAAAATTTGAATAATGATTAAATAATTATTTAATTGTTATTTTTGTATTATTATCTTGTTGTTGTTATTATATAGTTCAAAATATATATCTAACTGCTAATTGAATAAAAATGATAATTGCAAAAATGATTATAATAATGCAATAATGGTATAATGATGATATGATGTAATGATGATGAAACGATAGTAAAGATGTAACATGATAAAAATGATGATAATAACAGGAAATTTGTATTTAATAAAAAAAAATAAAAGAAAAAAAATTCCCAAATCGAAAAAACGGCAAAAACTAGCGAAAAATAGCCTTTTTGAGAGTAAACTCCCCAAAAAGACGTTTTTCGATTTTTTTGATGATTTTTGCAATGATTAGGGTAATAAGAAAAAAATTTCCCCAATGGTTTATCATGAAAATATGATAAAAGTGAGATAAAGAGAAATTTATAACATTTTATGATTAAAAATATTTTTATTTACATTATTATTTCATTATCATTAATTATTATTATTATTTTTATTTTATTATTATTATTATCAATACTTTTTTTTTATTTTTATTGTCAAAAAAAATTTTAATAAAATGTAAAAAATAAAAGTAACAATAATAAAATAAACTATTGATAGTCGTTTAATATTATTTTTAAAATTATTGTTGTTATTATTTTATTTTATTATTTTACTAAGTATAATTTCAAAAAAAATTTTTTATAAAAATAAAAACTACATAAAACGATATTAATTAGAAAAAGGGTATAAATAAAAATTATATCGTTATTTTTGTTTTTTTTAAATATTATTATTGTTGTTGTTTTAGATCTTACAAAAAAATATATTATAACTGCAATAAATGAAATAATAATGATAATAATTGATATAATTGATAATATAGCAATAATGATGAAAAAATAGATAATGATGATTGATGTGGTCCCATGTAATGTGATAAAACATAATAAAAATGATGATAATTCAGGAATTGTGTCCATATATAATAAAAAGTAAAAAAAAAAAACCCAAAAAAACGAAAAAACGGCAAAAACTAGCGAAAAATTTGGTTTTTTAGGTAACTCCAAAATGACGTTTTTTTGATTTCTTTTGGGGATTTCGGCAATTATTTGGGTAAAAAATGATAATAAATTTCCAATTGTATTAACATAAAATAATGATGATAAAAGTGAGAATAAAGAGAATTTTTATAAAATTTGAAAATTATTAAAATTATTATTATTATTTTATTATTATTATTTTTATTATTATTACATTATCTAATTATTAGTATCATTCCAAAAAAACTTTATATCTGTAATAATAACAAAAATAAAATAAGATAAGATAATAATAAAAATGCTGTGGTTAAATATTTTTATTATTTTATTATTTTTTTATTATATTATTTTTATTGTATGGTAGTATAAATTTCAAAAATTTATTATAACAGTAAAATTACAGTAATAACGATACTAATTAAAATAATGCATAAAAAATTATTATAAAATCGTTATTATTTTTATTTTTATTGTTATTACTATTATTATTGTTGTGGTTATTAGTATTATTGAAAAAATATACATTATAACTCCAATAATTGCAATAATAATGATAACAATTGCAATAATGATGATATAATTGCAATAATGATGTAATGATGATGATAATGATGATAATGATGATAATGATGATGGTAACGATAAATAATGATGATAATCATGATAATAATGATGATAATAACAGGAATTGTGTCCATATATAATAAAAAATAAAAAAAAAATCCCAAAAGTCGAAAAAGCGGCAAAATCTAGCGAAATATAGCCTTTTGAGAGTATACTCCAAAATGACGTTTTTTCGATTTCTTTGATGATTTTGGCAATGATTAGGGTAATAATGATAATAATTATCAGAATGGTATTCATCATGACAATAATGATGATAAAAGTGAGAATAAAGAAAAGTTTGATAAATTTGATGATTGTTAATATTATTAATATTATCATTATTATTATTATTATTATTATTATTATTATTATTATTATTATTATTATTATTATCATTATTATTATTATCATTATTATTAATACTTTTATTATTTTTATTATTGCCAAAAAATATATTATAACTGTAATAATAACAGTAATAATAATAATAAGTATAATAATAATATTGATAGTCGTTGAATTTACTATTAATATTATTATTGTTATTATTATCATTATTATTATGTTTTACTAGTAATATAATTGCAAAAATAATTATTATAACAGTAATAACTAAAGTAATAACGATATTAATTAGAATAATGGTATAAATAATTATTATAATATCGTTATTATTATTATTATTATTGTTATTACTATTATTATTGTTGTTGTTATTAGTATAGTTATAAATATAAAATTAACTGCAATAATTGGAATAAAAATGATAATAATTGCATAATGATATAATAATTGCAATAATGATGATAATGATGATGATAACGATGATAATGATGATGGTAACGATAGTATTGATGATAATCATGATAATAATGATGATAATAACAGGAATTGTGTCCATATATAATAAAAAAAGGTAAAAGAAAAAAAAGTCGAAAAAGCGGCAAAATCTAGCGAAAATAAAGCCTATTGAGAGTATACTACAAAATGACGTTAATTTCGATTTCTTTGATGATTTTGGCAATGAATAGGGTAATAATGAAATAATTACCAGAATGGTTTCATCAAACAATATTGATGATAAAAGTGAGAATAAAGAGAAGTTTGATAACATTTGATGAATTATTAATATTATTAATATTATCATTATTATTATTATTATTATTATTATTATTATTATTATTATTATTATTATTAATACTTTTATTATTATTATTATTGCCAAAAAATATATCATAACTGTAATATTAACAGTAATAATGATAATAAGTATAATAATGGTATAAATAATTATTATAATATTGTTATTATTGTTTTTATTACTGTTATTGCTATTACTATTTTTGTTGTTATTAGTATAGTTATAAAAATATATATTATAACTGCAATAATTGCAATAATAATGATAATAATTGCAATAATAATAATAATTGCAATAATGATGATAATGATGATGATAATGATGATAATGATGATGGTAACGATAGTAATGATGATAATCATGATAATAATGATGATAATAACAGGAATTGTGTCTATATATAATAATAAAAAAAAATTCCATAAAGTCGAAAAAGCGGCAAAATCTAGCGAAATATAGCCCTTTTGAGAGTATACTCCAAAATGACGTTTTTTCGATTTCTTTGATGATTTTTGCAATGATTAGGGTAATAATGATAATAATTACCAGAATGGTATTCATCATGACATGATGATAAAAGTGAGAATAAAGAGAAATTTGATAACATTTGATGATTATTAATATTATTATTATTTTCATTATTATTATTATTATTATTATCATTATTATTATTATTATTATTATTATTATTATTATTATTAAGACTTTTATTATTATTATTATTGCCAAAAGTATATTATAACTGTAATAATACAGAATAATAATAATCGTATAATAAATATTGATAGTCGTTATAATATTATTATAATATATTCATTATTATTATTTTAGTAGTATATATTGAAAAAATAAATATTTTACAGTAATAACTACAGTAAACACGATATATTAGAAAAATGGTATAATAATTATTATAATATCGTTATTATTGTTATTACTATTATGTTGTTGTATTATATAGTTAAAAATATATATCATAACTGCAATAATTGCATAATAATGATATAATTGCAATAATGTGATATAATTGCAATATATGATATGATGTGATAATGATGATAATGATGATTGTAACATAGATGATGATATTGATAATAATCATGATATAACAGAAATGTGTCAATGTGTGGGTGTATACATATATAATATATATATATTATACACACACCACACATGACCATTCCTGTTATATCATGATTATTATCATGATTATCCATTACTATCGTTACAATCATCATTATCATATTTCAGCATCATTATCACATTTTCAATTATTTCATCATTATTGCAATTTATATTTTATTGCAATTATTGCAGTTATGATATATATTTTTTAACTATTTAATAACAAAACAAATAATATAATAACATATACGATATTATATATTTATTATACATTATTCAATTAATATCGTGATTACTGTTTTTATTTATT
>NW_023653273.1:0-4972 GCF_015228065.2 Penaeus monodon
GACTCATTCTTATCATAAAAAAATGAAAACTTAAAATATCCCACCTTACTGCCGTTAAAACCTCGTCCTTACGACCGCAGGGGAAACAAAAAGAAAAAACCCAACGTAAATAGCTTCCACCGGGTGTACATCGGCCGCTTAGGACGTTTCAACCTATGCCCCTGCCTACCCCCGCTCAGTTCCCGGGCTATATATAGCAGACCCCAGCAAGGATTTTATTAGTGGGCTAGTAACTAGCCCCGGGAACGAACTACTTTCGGTCTCTCTCCCTAGATGGCGTGGCAGGTTCCGCCGAAGAAAGATAGCTTTCTTTGCTAATCACGGGGTTACAAACCCCTATCCCCTATAAAAATAGCATTTGAACAAGTTAAAAAGTTTTAATCAATGCTAAAAGAAAGTTAGGCAAGCTTTTACCCCGGCTTAAAAGAGTGCATATAAAAACTGTTAAAAGAAAATGGCTATGGTTCCATTAAAATCAAGGATAAAGTACACGACAAAATCATATATATATATAAAACTAATAAAAATAAATATAAAAAAGTATGAAGGAAGAGGCATCGTCCACGTGCGTTTGCGCGGGCAAGTCGGCCTTCTTCAGGGGAGACTCAGGCATTCCCAGTGCTCCGGCGCTACTTGGCTAGGTATGGGTAACTACAATAGTATATATTTTTGCAATAATACTAATAACCACAACAATAATAATAGTAATAACAATAATAATGACAATAATAACGATTTTATAATAATTATTTATATCATTATCTTAATTAGTATCGTTATTACTGTAATTATTACTGTTATAATAATTATTTTTGCAATTATACTACCAGTACAAATAAAAATAATGATAATAATAACAATAATAATACTAATAACAATATTATAACCACTAGCATTATTATTATTATACTTATACTTATTATTATTATTGTTATTATTACAGATATAATAGATTTTTTGGCAATGATACTAATAATTAAGATAATAGTAATAATAATAATAATAATAATAATAATAATAATAATAATTTTAATAATATTCAAATGTTATCAAAATTCTCTTTATTCTCACTTTTATCATCATTATTGTTATGATTAATACAATTCTGGTAATTATTATCATTATTACCCTAATAATTGCCGAAATCACCAAAAAAATCGAAAAAACGTCATTTTGGAGTATACTCTCAAAAGGCTATATTTCGCTAGATTTGCCGCTTTTTTCGACTTTTGGGAATGTTTTTTTTTTATATCTTTTTTATATTATATATGAACACAATTCCTCTTATTATCATCATCGTTATCATGATTATCATCATTATTATCGTTATCATCATCATTATCATCATTATCATCATTATCATCATCATTATCATCATTATTGCAATTATTATCATCATTATTGCAATTGTTATCATTATTATTGCATTTTTGCAATAATACTAATAACCACAACAATAATAATAGTAATAACAATAATAATAACAATAATAACGATTTTATAATAATTATTTATATCATTATCTTAATTAGTATCGTTATTACTGTAATTATTACTGTTATAATAATTATTTTTGCAATTATACTACCAGTACAAATAATAAAATGATAATAAAAACAAAAATAATACAATAACAATATTATAACCACTAGCATTATTATTATTATTCTTATACTTATTATTATTATTGTTATTATTACAGATATAAAAGATTTTTGGCAATGATACTAATAATTAAGATAATGTAATAATAATAATAATAAAATAATAATAAAAATATAATAATAATAATTAATTTTAATATATTCAAATGTTTATCAAAATTCTCTTTATTCTCACTTTTATCATCATTATTGTTATGATTAATACAATTCTGGTAATTATTATCATTATTACCTAATAATTGCCGAAATCACCAAAAAAATCGAAAAAACGGCTCATTTTGGAGTATACTCTCAAAAAGGTTATATTTCGCTAGATTTTGCCGCTTTTTCGACTTTTGGGAATGTTTTTCTTATACCTTTTTATATTATCATCATCGTTATCATGATTATCATCATTATTATCGTTATCATCATCATTATCATCATTATCATCATCATTATCATCATTATTGCAATTGTTATCATTATTATTGCAATTATTGGAGTTATAGTATATATTTTTGCAATAAATTATAACCACAACAATAAAAATAGCAATAACAATAATAATAAAATAATAGCGTTTTATAATAATTATTTATATCATTATCTTAATTAGTATCGTTATTACTGTAATTATTATGTTATGATAATTATTTTTGCAATTATACTACCAGTACAAATAATAATAATGATAATAATACAATAATAAAACTAATAAAATATTATAACCACTAGCATTATTTTATTATACTTATACTTATTATTATTATTCTTTTTATTACAGATATAATAGATTTTTTGGCAATGATACTAATAATTAAGATAATATAATAATAATAATAATAATAATAATAATAATAATAATAATAATAACAATAATATAATAATAATTGTAATAATATTTTAATAAAATTTTAAATGTTATCAAATTCTCTTTATTCTCACAATTATCATCATTATTTTTATGATTAATACAAATTTTAGTAATATTAAACATTATTACCTAATATTGCCGAATCACCAAGAAATCGAAAAAACGTCATTTTGGAGTATATCCTCAAAGGCTATATTTCGCTAATTTATTTCCCGCTTTTTCGACTTTTGAGAATGTTTTTCTTATACCTTTTTTATATTAATATAAACAATTTCCCCTTATTATCACAATCGTTATCATGATTTATATCATTTTATCGTTATTCAATCATTATCATCATTATCTCATTATCATCATCATTATCATCATTATTGCAATTATTATCATCATTATTTTCAATTGTTATCATTATTATTCAATTATTGGAGTTATAGTATATATTTTTGCAATAATACTATAACCAACAATATTTATTAGTATACAATATTATAACAATATAACGATTTTTAATAATTTTTTAATATCATTATCTTAATTAGTATCGTTATTACTGTAATTTATTACTGTTATAATAATTATTTTGGGGGAAATTTTACTACCTTTCAAATAATAATAATGATATAATAAAATAATAATCTAATAACAATATTATAACCACTAGCTTATTATTATTTACTTAACTTATTTTTTATATTTTTATTTTTCAGATATAATAATTTTTTTGGGAAAGATTTTAAAATTAAATAATAGTAAAAAATAATAAAAATATAATAATAACAAAAAAAATAATAATAATAAAAAATAATAAAAAAAAATAAAAAAATTTTAAAAATTTCAAATGTTATCAAAATTCTCTTCATTCTCACTTTTATCATCATTATTTTATATTAAAAACAAATTCTGGTAATTATTATCATTATTCCCTAAAAATTGCCGAAATCACCAAGAAAACGAAAAAAAAAGTCATTTTGGATAACTCTCAAAAGCTTTTTTTCGCTAGAAATTTTGCCGCTTTTTCGACTTTTGGGGGTGTTTTTTTTTATACCTTTTTTTATTTTTATGGCACAATTCCTCTTATTTTCATCATCGTTATCATATTTTCTCATTATTTTGTTATCATCATCATTACTCATTCATCATTTCATCATCTTACATCATTATTGCAATTATTTCATCATTATTGCAATTGTTTTTCATTTTTATTGCAATTTTTGGAGTTAAGTATATATTTTTGCAAAAAACTAAAACCACAACAAAATAATAGTAAAACAAAAATAATAACAAAAATAACGATTTTATAATAATTTTTTATATCATTATCTTAATTAGTATCGTTATACTGTAATTATAATATTATAATAATTATAATTTTGAAATATTCAATTCATCAAATTAATATTCATAATAACATCATTATAGTTATATAATACAATTTTGTAACTTATTATATTATTACCTTATATTATTATATTATTGTTATTATTACAAAAAAGATTTTTTGGATTCAAAGGTATATTCTAGATTATGCCAATAATATAAATTAATGAATTAATATAATACTTATTAATATATTTTAATAAATTCCAAATGTTATCAAAATCTCTTTATTCATTTATCATCATTTATTTTATATATCACATTTTTAATATTATCATCATTTACCCTAATAATTGCGAAATACACAATGAATCGAAAAAACTTCATTTTGGAGTATATCAAAAGCTATTTTCGCTAGATTTTGACCGCATTTTTCGACATTTTGGAATGTTTTTCTTAAAACATTTTCTATATTATATATAACAATTCCCTTATATCATCATCGTTATCATGATAATTATCATGATTATATTATATCTCATTATATACATTACAATATCATAGATATATTACAATTATTATCATATTAACAATTGTATCGATTATTATTATTATTGGATTATATATATTTTTTATTCAATATAATAATACAACAATAATAATATAATAAAATATAATAAAATATAAATTTTAAAAATAAAAATTTTTTAAAAATCTTTTTTTTATTTATATATTATTTTATTATTTTAATTTTAAAAATTTTTTCAAATCAATAAAAGAAATGAAAATAAAAATTTAAAAATAAAAAATTTTTTTAATTTTTTAAAAAAAAAAAAATTTTTTTTTAAAATTTTTAAAATTTTTAAAACCATTCTCCTTTTAATCATTATTGTTATGATTTTTAAAAATTTGAAAAATTATCATTTACCCAATATTCAAAACAAAAAATTAAAAACTCATTTTTACTCAAAAATTTTTTTAATTTTTGCTTTTTTTTTTTTTTGGGGGTTTTTCTTATCCTTTTTAATTTTATTGGCCAATTCCTCAACTATCGTTTTGATTTTCACAAAAACGTTAAATTTTTTTTAAAAAAATTCAAAAATTGAAATCACAATTTTAAATTGTTTTAAATTTT
>NW_023653274.1:0-4971 GCF_015228065.2 Penaeus monodon
TTTTGGAGTATACTTTTAAAAGGCTATATTTCGCTAGATTTTGCCGCTTTTTCGACTTTTGGGAATGTTTTTTTATACCTTTTTTATATTATATATGGACACAATTCCTGTTATTATCATCATCATTATCATGATTATCATCATTATTGCAATTATTATCATCATTATTGCAATTATTATCATCATTATTGCAATTGTTATCATTATTATTGCAATTATTGGAGTTATAGTATATATTTTTGCAATAATACTAATAACCACAACAAAAATAATAGTAATAACAATAATAATAACAATAACGATTTTATAATAATTATTTATATCATTATCTTAATTTAGTACGTTATTACTTATTATTACTGTTTAATATTATTTTTGCAATACTACAAGTACAAAATAATGAATACTTAAAAGTAATACCTAATATCCCATACATACTTTTGGAATTTTTATACCTTTTAATATAGGCATATTCTTTATTATACTTACTTATATATTATTCATTGTTATTATTACAGATATATAGATTTTTTGGCATGATACTACATATTAATATATATAATCATAATAATTATAATATCATAATAATATTATAATTAATAATAATGAATAATAATAATTATAATTATATATAATAATAATAACTTAATAATCATTCAAATATTATCAAAATTCTCTTAATACTCACTTTTATCATCATTATTGTTATGATTAATACAATTTGTATTATTATCATTATTACCTATAATTCGAAATTTCTCCAAAAACGAAAAACGTATTTGGATATACTCTCAAAAGGTATAATTCTAGATTGACCAGCTTTTTCGACCTTTTGGAATGTTTTTATTATACTTACTTTTATATTATATATGGTACTAATTCCGTATTATCAATTTTGGAATGATATCAATATTAAATGTATCAATATCATATCATCATTAATATATTATCATCAATCAATATCATATTATTGAATTATTAATCATCATTATGCAATTGTTATATTAATTATTGCAATTATTGGAGTTATAGTATATAAATTTTGCAATATTACTATAATCACAACATAATATTATATAATAATCGTAACGATTTTATTTACAAATCAACAAAAACAAAAACTCATTTATTATATCATTATCTTATATTTCGTTATTATTGCTATTTCGTTTATGAATTATTTTTGCAATTATACTTCTAGTACAAATAATAATAAGAAATGATACAATTAATATATAATACATATTATAACACTAGCATTATTATTATTATACTTATATTATTATTATTATTGTTATTATTATCAATATAATAATTTTTTGGCAATGATTACTATAATTAAGATATAGAATAATAATAATAATATATAATTAATATAATAATGATATATAATAATAATATAATAATAATATAATAATAAAATAATTTAATAATATTCAAGTTATCAAAATTTTTTTATTCTCACTTTATCATCATTATGTTATGATTAATACAATTCTGGTAATTATTATATTATTAACCTAATTATTTGCCGAAATCACCAAAGAAATCGAAAAAACGTCATTTTGGAGTATACTCTCAAAGGCTATATTTCGCTAGATTTTGCCGCTTTTTCGACTTTTGGGTAATGTTTTTTCTTATACCTTTTTTTTATTATATATGGACACAATTCCTGTTATTATCATCATCATTATCATGATTATCATCATTATTTTTCGTTTTTCCCTCCTCATTTTCATCATTATCTCATTATCATCTCATTATCATCATTATTGAAAAAAAAATTATTAAATCATTATTGCCCAAATTTTTATCATTATTATTGAAAATTTTTGGGGTTATAGTATAAAAATTTTTGCAAAAATACTAAAAAACCACAACAAAATAAAGTATAACAATTATAATAAAAAATAAAAACGTTTTATAATAATTATTTAACATTATCTTAATTTTGTACTTAAAACGTAAATTTTTACTGTTATAATAATTAATTTTTCAATTATACTAAAAGTAAAATAATAATAATGATAAAAACAATAATAATACTAATTTAAAAATTTATAACCATAAACATTATTTTATTATACTTATACTTATTATTATTTTTGTTTTATTAACAGGGTATAATAGATTTTTTGGCAATGATACTAATAATTAAAATAATAGTAAAATAAATAAAATAATAAAAATAATAATAATTTTTTAAAAATATTCGTTATAAAAAATTTTCTTTTTCTTTACTTTTTTCATCATTATTGTTATGATTTAAAACAATTCTGGTAATTATTATCATTATTACCCTAATAATTTTCCCAAATCACCCCAAAAAAATGAAAAAAGTCATTTTGGGTATACTCTCAAAAAGGGTATATTTCGTAATTTTGCCGCTTTTTCGACTTTTGGGAATGTTTTTCTTTAAATTTTTTTTTTATTTTTATGGAAAATTTTCCCCTTATTTTCATAAACATTATCATGAATTATCATCATTATTTTTTGTTATCTCATCATTTCATCATTTTCCTCATTATCATTTAACATTATCTCATTATTGCAATTAAATTTTCATCATTTTGCAATTTTTTATCATTATTATTTTCAATTATTGGAGTTATAGTAATATTTTTTCAATAAAATAATAACCCAAACAATAAAAAATAGTTTAAAAACAATAAAATAACAATAATAAAAAGATTTTAAAATAATTTTTTATATCATTATCTTAATTAGGATCGTTATTACTGAAATTTTTACTGTTATAATAATTATTTTTGCAAATTTTTACTACCAGTCAAAAAAAAATAATGGAAAAAATAAAAATAATAATAATAATAAAAAATTTTTACAACCCCCTAGCAATTTTTTATTATACTTTTACTTATTATTATTTTTGTTTTTATTACAGATATAATAGATTTTTTTGCAATGATACTAATAATTAAGGTAATAGTAATAATCATAATAATAATAATAATAATAATAATAATAATAATTTTAATGATATTCGTTATCAAAATTCTCTTTATTCTCACTTTTATCATCATTATTGTTATGATTAATACAATTCTGGTAATTATTATCATTATTACCCTAATAATTGCCGAAATCACCAAAGAATCGAAAAAACGTCATTTTGGAGTATACTCTAAAAGGCAATATTTCGCTAGATTTTGCCGCTTTTTCGACTTTTGGGGAAAGTTTTTCTTAACCTTTTTTATATTATTATGGACACAATTCCTGTTATTATCATCATCATTATCATGATTATCATCATTATTTCGTTATCATCATCATTATCATCATTATCATCATTATCATCAATCATTATCATCATTATTGCAATTATTATCATCATTATTGCAATTGTTTTTCATTATTATTGCAATTATTGGAGTTATAGTATATTTTTGCAATAATACTAATAAAACCCCAACAATAATAATAGTAATAACAATAATAATAACAATAATAACGATTTTATAATAATTATTTATATCATTATCTTAATTAGTATCGTATACTGTAATTATTACTGTTATAATAATTATTTTTGCAATTATACTACCAGTACAAATAATAATAATGATAATAATAAAAATAATAATACTAATAAAAATTATTTTAACCACTAGCATTATTATTATTATACTTATACTTATTTTTATTATTGTTATTATTCAGATATAATAGATTTTTGGCAATGATACTAATAATTAAGATAAATAAAAATAATAATAAAATAATAATAATAATAATAATAAAAATAATAATAATTAATAATAATAATATAATAAAAAAAATTATAAAATTTCAAATTTATCAAATTCTCTTATTCTCATTTATCATCATTATTGTTATGATAATACAATTCTGGTAATTATTATCATTATTACCCTAATAATTGCCGAAATCACCAAAGAAATCGAAAAAAACGTCATTTTGGAGTATACTCTAAAAGGCATATTTCGCTAGATTTTGCCGCTTTTTCGACTTTTGGGAATGTTTTTCTTTACCTTTTTTATATTATATATGGACACAATTCCGTTATTATCATCATCATTATCATGATTATCATCATTATTTCGTTATCATCATCATTATCATCATTATCATCATTAAACCCTTCTTATCATCATTATTGCATTATATCCCTCATTTCAATGTTATCATTATAGCAATTATTGAGTTATAGTATATATTTTTGCAATAATACTAATAACCACAACAATAATAATATAATACAATAAAAATAACAATAATAACGATTCTATATAATTAATTTATATCTTATCTTAATTAGTATCGTTAACTGTAATATTACTGTTATATATTATTTGCAATTATACTACCAGTACAATATAATAATGATAATATACAATAATAATACTAATAACAATTTAACCACTGCATAATTATTATACTTACTTATATTATTATTGTTATTATACAGATATAAAAGATTTTTGCAATGATACTATAATAATATAATATAAAATAATAATAATAAAAAAATATATATATAATATAATATAATAATAATAATATAATAAAATATAATTTTTAATATTTAAATGTTACAAATTCTCTTTATCTCACTTTTATCATCATATTGTTATATTAATACAATTCTGGTATTATTATCATTATTCCCTAATATTGCGAAAAAACAAAGAAATCGAAAAAACGTCATTTGAGTATATCTCAAAGGCTAATTTCGCTAGATTTTTCGCTTTTTGACTTTGGGAAAAGTTTTTCTTTACCTTTTTTATTTAATATGGACACCAAATTCCGTTTAAATTTTCATCATCATTATCATATTATTTTTATCATTATTATTTTTGTTATCACATCCATTATTTTTTAAAAATTTTTTAAAAAATTATCCCCTTTTTTTTTAATTATCAAATCAAAAAAAAAAACATTATCAAAAAAAATTATTTTTGAAAAATTTTTTAAAATTATCAAAAATTAAAT
>NW_023653275.1:0-4971 GCF_015228065.2 Penaeus monodon
CCTTTTTTGGCCCCCGCGGTTTTGGTGTTTTTAAAGTTGCAAGCATGAGTGCATGATGTACACGTTTGTGTGTTGATGCCAGCTGTTGTGGAACGAAGGTGGCGGGCGAGTCTACTCGCTGGGAGGGCGAAAAGTCCGACGTGCCGCGGGCCAGTGCGCCTGCGGCACGGAGAGGGAAGGGTGTTGTGTTTCACACTCCACGATGTCCCTCAATAAAGACATATCATCATCTTTTCTCTATCTCATTAGCACAACACGTATCACTGCACAACGTAGATAACACTGCACTGCACTATAAACACTACCAGCACTGCACACGAGTCTTGGAGGAGTTAATTGAAGTATCCTAGCGGCGTCGGTCAGGAATCGGCCGGCGCTCTTCTAAATACTCACTGCGCCATCTTATGTTGCCTAGGTAGGTTGGTGCCCTCAGTGTCTGTGTTTCTTCCAGACTTGGTGAAGAAGGGAAACACAATAGGCACAGTATCAGTTTATTATTTCCTAAGGAGAAATACAGGCACAGCGTGGCAATAATGAAGGGAGATGTCCCGGGTGTTGCTCAACCAGCCTCCGACTGTCCTCTCGCAGCGTCCACACGCTGCCTGGCGTACAAACCTAAAAGGGGGTTTACACGGTCGAACGGCTCGTCAAACGCGGTTGTCGAACCAGACATTGATCTCCTGAATCGTGTCACCCCTTTCATTACGTATGAAGACACGTCTATGAGAAAGGCCATAACTCCACATGAAAGACTGAGTGTCACTTTACGTTATTTAGTAACAGGCAGGTCACTAAATGATATGAAATATTCAGCTATCATTTCCACCAGCGCTTTATCATCAATCATACCAGAAACGTGTGATGCTCTGTACCGGGTTCTACAAATGAGTATCTAAAGGTAAGAAATACATTATAACACATGTTGATTTCCAAGCGTTTATTGAAAACATTATGACAGAGCTGATTTGTAGCAAAATAAATTCATTTTAAGGTTGTTAAAAATAAAGTAAAGTTGGGGGCATGTGCTATTAAGGCTGGAAATGTGCAAAATAGTGGTGCATGTCAGAGTCATAGGTGTTTGCTACTGTCTGTTGGTACTACAGCTATAAACAGAGGAATTCGAAGGATTGGTAGTGGTACTGTCTGTTGGGGTTTGTTGCAATAACTCCAGATGAAGAATTCAAGTTTCCCATCTCGCCTCAAACATACATCATTAATTAACTTTCGAGTTATTGTTGCAGTACGTTGGTCCATTGCATGTATTGTACGTGCAACATAGCTCCCGAAATTATCAATAGCTGAATCGGTTTTTTTTCATCTAATTTTCTTGCCACGTATCCGATATTATGATCAGATTTAGATAAACATTTGCGTCGACGTTTTAACCTGGTGGGATGTGCAAGGTGTATCATCTCCCTCACGTTCGTCTGCTTCTGCAATCTGAAAGTAAAGAGAGGTAAATTTAAATTAACAGTATATATAGATAAATAGGTACATAGGTAGGAAGATAATGTGTGCGAGTGTCATGGTGAATCCTACACTTGAACAATTTACCATAAGAATGGAGAACTACCACATTCCACATAATTTGCATTTTATTTCTTTTAGTTTCCTACGTCAGTGGGTGATGGCAGATTATTGCCAGAGAGTTCGAGTCCAGATGGCACTTCCCAAATTGTCTCGGGGCGGTAGATGGCAAACATGTACGGATCACGCCACCACCAGATTGTGGATCATATTTTTGGAACTACAAATGGTACAACAGCCTTGTGTTATTGGCAGCGGTTAATGCGAACTCTGAATTCACCATGGCTGACATTGGGACAAACGGCCGCTAGTATCAGATGGAGGGGTTATTGAAAACACAATTTGGAAAACGGCTTTCAAATGGGACACTTAATCTTCCAGCTGACACTCCCCCTGTAAATTCTAGTACTAAGTTGCCTTACGTCTTTGTAGGAGATGAGGCATTTCCACTGAGAACTGACTTTTTGAAACCATATCATCAGAAAGATTTGAATGCAGAGAAGAGGGTTTTTAACTATAGACTGTCTAGAGCACGGAGAGTTGTAGAAAACGATTTAGGATTTTTCATACAGCAATAAATCTGAAATTATCAAGTATTGAAAAGGTTGTTATGGCATGTATTGTCCTTCACAATTACTTAAAAAAGACTTGCCCTTCAAAATATTCCCCAGAAGAATGCTACCAATGGATGATATTATAGAGAAAAAAATTCGACCAGGGTTATCATTGGATCCTAATTCTGTTGCAGGCTTAGAAAATGGTCAAGAAACATGAACTATTCACGATTGCTAAAGAAGAAAGGGTAAAATTTAAGGAATTTTTGCAATGAAGGTGCAGTACATGGCAAAACGACTTCGTGTAAATAAAATAATAAATTTTACTGTTTTGTGTAAAGAAATTATACACTGAAAAAAACGTATTGTAGTACTTTGTCAAGATAATGTATTGTAAAACAATTACACTGAACTACTGTCTGTAAATAAAGTAACATAAAATATATGACTTCGTTGTTACTTACCTCAGCATCCAAGTTATTTAAGTTATTTATATCGTCCAGATTAGAGCAAGCTCTCTCGTGGTAAGTCTTGATCCAAAACAAACATCATCTCCTCAAAATACCAAAGAGAGGACTATATATTTCATCTGGTGATGCCCCAGATTTCTTCGAGTTTTCAATTTTCCTGTATTCTCTCCTGAAAGAGCTACGTAGGCAGTTGATTTTCTTATCACGCCCTCCCGTGTTACAGTCAGGCTCAAGTTCTTCAATATGTCTTGAAGAGCTGATATCCCCTTGCTTCTTGCTATTTTATTGGAATATTCCTTTGATTTCACTTTATAAGGCTGGATGATCTCGGTAGGTATGTATGAATTGCAATAACACCTCCTCTCGTTCCTCTTCCACTGTTGTCCTCCATATCTCGGTCCTAGGGTATGCGTCCACTACGTGGTTTGAAGCTAACTGAGGTTTGACGTTCGATGCGCGTTCACACATTACACCGGTTTGTGGACAATGAAGCCACGCCCACGAAAAGTCAAGCTCGAACAGACTTTCATCAAACCGTATAACCAACGTGTTTGACAACCAAATACCCGTTCACACGTTCGAACATCACTTCAAACTCGTGTGTCTGTCGAACCGCTGTTTGACGAACCGTTCGACCGTGTAAACAATGTCGTACTATTTTAATATCACACAATTATCACTATCATTGTTGTGATTAATATCATTATAATCTTGTTCCTACTGCTTGCTGTTATTATGTTGTTCTTATTGATGCAATTACGATTATTATCATTAAATTTATTAGTAGTAATATTTTTACTATTTATATCATTATTGTTAGATTTTAATTATCATTATCGTTATTATCCTTAATATCATTATAATCATCATCATTATTATTATTATCTATCATTATTATTATCAATATTATTATTATTGTTGTTCTTGTTATTATCATTATTATTATTATTAATTATGATGACGAAATTATTATAACTATTGTTATTGTTATTGTTATTATTTTTTTTATAATTCGGCCAATTTATTATAATTATTATTGTGATTATTTTTATTATTATTCCAATTATTATCATATTATTAATATGTTATTACTATTGGCATTGTTATTCTCCTTATTATTATTACTATTTTTGTGATCATTGTCATTATCACAATCAGTATAGTTATCATTATAACCATTTTCATTTTTATTTTTATTTCACTTTCATTTTCATTGTCATTTACTTTTATTATACTTTTTACTATCGTTATTATCATCAATTATTATTATTATTATTATTATTATTATTATTATTATTATCATTATTGTGGGTTGTTGTGTGTTATCATAATTATTAATAATGATTTATTGTTATCATCGCTGTTATTATCATTTTAATATCATCATTATTTACAATATAATAATGATTATCATCTATATTGAGTTTTATCATTAGTAATCATCATTAGCAAATCATGTTATCATCAATACTTTTCATTTAATCATTATACCAGTTTTAATTTTCATTACTGTGTTGGTAATAATACTGATTATTATCATTCTGTTATTGTTGTTATTATTGTTATTATTATTATTATTATTATTATATTATTATATTAATGTTACCATTTTTATCATTGTTAACATCAGTAATTAGTAGTAGTAGTATCGCTGTCATCATTATCACTATTGTTTATCATTACTATTATTCCTATCGTTATATTCATATTATAAACAGGATTATGATTTTGATTATATCATGATTATTCCTATAATTGCAATTATATTCATAATTACGATTATGATGATGATGATAACAACTATAACAACAACAATAATAATATAATAATAATAGTAATAATAATAATAATAATAATGATAATAATAATGATATAATATTAATAATAATAATAATAATAATAATATAATAATAATGATAATAGTAATATATAATGATAATAATACTAATGATAGTATAATAATAAGAATAACAATAACAAATAAAAGTAATGATGGTGATAATGATAAAGATAATGATAATGATAATTATACTATTGATGATAATGATAACAACAACATAATATAATGAAATAATTAATAAAGCAACAATAATATCAATAACTGTATTATTATAATAATAATACAATATTATTTATATTAATATTTCATCATTACCATTATCGTCATTACTATCCTTATTATCATCATTATTATCATCATTAACGACAATGATAATGATAACGATAACGATGACAGCGATGATGATAACAATAATGTTAGTGATAATGATAACGACTGATTATAATAATTAGATTTTTTTTTACTATTATATTATTATTATTATTATTATTATTATATTATTATTATATATTAGTATTATTATTATTATATTATTACTATTATGTTGTTTTTGATTATTATTATAGTATTATATTATTTT
>NW_023653276.1:0-2500 GCF_015228065.2 Penaeus monodon
CCCCCCAACCCCCCAATTTTCCCCCTTCCCCCCCCCCCCTCCCCCCCCCCCCTCCCCCCCTCTTCCCTTCCTCCCCCCCCCAAATTTAAAACCTTCCCTTCCCCCCCCCCAAAACCCCCCCCCCCCCCCCCCTTTTCCCCCCCCCCCGGGCCCCCTAAAAAAAAAAACCCCCTTTTCCCCCCTGTTGGTAAAAAAAACAGGGGCCCCTTTTAAAAAATTTTTTTCAATTTTATTTTTTTTTTAAAATAAAAATTTTTTTTTTTTTAATTTTCATTTTTTAAAAATTTTTCCCTTTTTCTTCTTTTCATTTTCGTCCTTCTTTTTATTTTAAAACCCCGTTTGTTTTCTTTCCCAACCCCCAAAAATTTTTTTTTTTTTTTTTTTTCCCTTTTTCAAAAAATTTTTTTTTTAAAAATAAAAAAAAAATTTTTGCCCCAAAAGGGGGAAATAACCTTCCAAAATTTTTAAAAAAAATAAATTAATTTATTTTAAAATTTATATTAAATTTTTTAATTTTATTGATTTTAAAATTAAAAATACAAAAAACATCAAATTTTTGTAAATTGGGCAAAAATTTTTTTTGAGGGAAAGAAAAAAAAAGGAATTTTTTTTAAAATATTTTTGTTTTGTTTCCTTTTTTTTTTTTTTTTTTTTTTACAACTTTAAAAAAAAATACAATACAAAAATAATAAAAAATAATATAATATATAATATATATATATATATATTAATATATATAAAAAAATATATAATGTGATATAACATATATATTTTTTCTTTTCTTTTTTCTTTTTTAACGGTGGGTTCATGTCTGAGCCCTGGGTCACAGCATGAACTTAGTTATAATAATATTAAAATATTATATATATATATATAAAATATATATATATATATACATATATATATACATACAATATGCGTGGTGTGTGTATGTGATAAAAATTTTTAAAATATGTATATATATATATATATATATATATATATATATATAATATATATATATATTATATATATATATATACCTTTTATCTGTCTACTATTATCTATCTTTTATCTATACTCTATCATCTAATATATTAATGAGAGAAAAGAAAGGAGAGAGAGAGGAGAGAGGGGAAGAGAGAGAAAAGGGAGAGAAAGGAGAGATAAATCATTTAATCTACTTTGTATCTACTCTATTTAATATTTTTTTATGTTTCCTGCTCTTTTCATCTATCTTCTTTAAAAAAAAATTTACGATATATGTTTTATGAACATTTTAATACAATATGCATGAAGTAGGCAGTTTTTTTTTCATTTGTTTTTTGTATATTGTTTTGATGTATGAAAAATATTGTGACACGATTTTGAGGATTTAGAGAGTAAATTTTTCGAAAAAATTAAAATAATTCAATATTAATTTTTTTCCTGATATTTTAATCTAAAAAAGTCTAAAGTAAATTCAACAATATACTTTGTTTTTTTTTTCAGATAGGGAAAAAACGAATGTTAAAAAAAATCAAGAATATGGTTAAAAACCAAAAAATAATCGCAATGATAAAAGGGAATTTTGAATGACGGGCACATTTTTAGGGCCCTTTTTTCCCATCCCACCTCGACCCCAGTCTTTCGGTCTCTCCACGTCCTGACAGTGCCCCTTTGAAGACTGTAGGGTCGTTAGGGTCATCAGGGGGAAGCCCGGTTTTTGGGGGGAACGGATGACGAGGTAGAAAAGGGGGGAAAGGGGGAGTGGAGAGATGCCGGGAGTTATACAAAATGGAAAAAAAGAGTAAATGGAGTAAAGGGGAAAAACCGTTCGCGAGGGGGGACTAGGTCAGCAGTTGCCTTGGGGGAGAGGGGGCAATGGTACGCAAGTCCAGTTTTTTTGCTTATAGGGGAGATAAATTTTTTCTTGTATATTTTTCTCTAGATTGTTTGTCATAGCGGTCAGGAGATAATAGTGGACCATGCGAGGCGCATCCCCCCCCTGGTCAATGGCGCAGCTGCCTTCCCTCCCGAGGGCATAACGCACTAGCAAAAAAAATGTTTAAAGTTTACGATTGAATCCTAGATACGCGTTTTATGGACCCACTAGAAGTTTTTTTTTGTTTTTTGTTTAAGAGCACAATTTCTCTACAGACTCAAACATATATATATATATATACATACATATATATATTATATATATATATAATATATATAAATAAATATATATGTATAAATAATTAAATTTTAATATATAAATATATATAAAATATTATATATTTTCCACACACACACCACCACCCACACACACACAAACCACACACACAAAAAATATAATATATATAATAATAAAAATTTTATAATTTTATATAAAAAAATTATTAAATTAAAAATATATATATATATAATATATTTCATAATGTAAAATCTACTATCATTATCTATATCTTTTTATTTTTTTTTATCTATCTTCTATATATCTATATATCATATCTTATCTAATTTTATATCTATATATATATATATATATAATATA
>NW_023653277.1:0-30562 GCF_015228065.2 Penaeus monodon
TTTTCTTCGTTCCGGAAGGGACGGGAGTAAAACCATGATCTTTCAATTCCTTTTGCCTTCGGTCGAGAGGAATGGGTCATTGCTCGGTTGATACCGTCATTTGAGCCTTGGGATTTCAAAGAGGTATGTGACTGCCCTCATGGTGTGATATCTCTTGGAGAGCCCCTCAAGAGATGGGCTCTCCAGTATATGCATTTTATGATATCCCCATGGCATGTCATAGCTTGGGTGATATGATGGGTCAAGTGTTCAGTGTTGCAGGGCTATTTAGACAGAACAGGGTAAGGTGGCTTAAAGCGTCAAAAAGGAGGGGTTCCTACCTGCCTATTCTTTTTTTATTCAGAAATTCTCTAGAGTGGCAGTCATAAGATGGTCTGCCTTATCAGTCCCTAGCAAAGAAGGCACCGAAAGGCAGGCACGCTGAGGCCTCCCCAGACACACCCTCCCCTGTGGGAGGTAAAGGTCTGCTCACGTTTGAGCACGAGCTCGAAGATGGGGTCCAGTTCACCAGAAGATGCTGAGTGAGTTATCCTAATGCCAAAGAAATAGCTTAGGAAAGAATAGCTAGAGGGCTTGAAGCTAATTGCAAGCAATCAGAGTCGCGTCAACAACGAAAGGTGAATGCACAACAGTCAGGGTATCACTCAAGAGCCAAGGTCGAGCTTGCTGTGGAGGAGTCAAATTGCTCTCTTTGCCAACCACAGCATAACCCTTGAGACCTAGAGGTCCCGGAAGCCCTGAGCTCTGCTGAGCTACACGTGTACATTCAGGAGGAGCGTACAGCACTAATGTTTACATAAGGGTTACGTACGCATGCAATATATATAGTGGGATTACGTTACTAGTAATATAATATAAAGTAGATAAAACACATAATTACAAATAAAATAATTATGGTTGATCATGTAACTATAAGAATCTCCTGATACTTGACTGGTTCTATGAAAAAATCATACTTATTATTTATATTACTAGAGTTATGATGATTGTGATATTATCATTATTGCTATGCCAGTGGGTCTTTGTCTCTGTGCGAAACATGTGTTCATATGAAAAGGATGACCTGGGCATGTGTTAACATGAAGGGACCCGGGCAACAGGACGCAACTGGCTGTGAGCAGGGAGCGGAGGAACAAGCCAAGAGAGACACAGTTGGGTGCTGCTCCTGTGAAGACCTCGTGTGTGCCCTTGTGACCTGATAAACTTTGTGTTGCCCTGTTGTAAGCTGTATCGTGCAGTGTGACAAGCTGTTTTCCCCTCTGTATTGTGCCTATAGAAAAGTGTACGGGTAAATAAGTTGTGTAAATAAAGGAAAGACTGTCATCCTGTGTTTATTTCGTGCCCTGCCTCACCACTTGGAGTTTCCCCTGTGGTGTTCTGGGACGCTGTGGTGCTTGGTGCCTCTTGGAACTGTTCAGTGTTCACGACCCTGTGGATAACACGCGTCTGCCTAGCCTGCCTTGTGTTGGTGGCAGAGGACGAGGCGGACCGGCGTAACAAATGGTGTCAGGAGTGGGATTTATGATATTTGATCAGTGAGACGCGCCAATTTATCATGTGGTCCAAAGATGGCGGCAGCCATGAGGGAGAGGAGGCTATGACTGAGGCAGGCACAAGTGAGGTGAAGCCGAGCAGATGGACCTGATCACTGCCATGCTGGCCGGTATGAGGGTGGAAATGGCACAAAGGGCAGAAGAGCAGGCACAGAGGGCACGCGAGCAGGCGCACCATCTCGTTGAGATGCAGGCAAGGAAGGCAGAGGAACAGTTCTGCCAACTTGTTGAGGTGCTACAGAGCAATCTTGCATCTGTGAAGATGGAAACTCGCAGTACACTGACAAGGCTGCAACAGCGTGAAGAGTGAACTGATGGAGGAGGTGCAGACTCTGAAGGCGCGAGGTCAGGGCCTGAGGGAGGAAGTGAAGGCGGAAAGCGGCGTCACGAGGTATTAACGTTGCAAGCAGAGAAGGCAGAGGAGGTTCTGGCAACAGATGCCAGAGTGTCAGATTTACTGGGGTCTGCCTGGGGTCCGTGGCAGAAAAAAAAACCCCCCGGCCTCGCAGCATCGTGTCGGAGCCAATGTGGTCGCTGCAGAAGGCTGTGGGACCCATCGGAACCGCTCCTTGGGTATAGGTGGCGGCAAACTCGGACCCGGTCACCCGCCTCGTTGCCTCCTCACCCCCTTCCCCCCCGGGCGTGTTAGTTCACGGCACGCGTTCTCCACCCCGCAGCCCCTCGGCCCCAGACATTCTGTGAAGCGTAGCCAGCCGAGTAACGACGGGAAGGTGCCTGGGAGGCATATGTCGCCCCCAATTTGAAATGCTGGCATCGGGGCCCAGGGCTGGAGCCAGGAGAGAAGGCCTGCAGGGCTGGTAACAGCACTAAGGGCCCCGCGGTGGAAGTGTTGGGGCATCTGCCGCCATCCCAACATGCTCTTAACCAGCGTGGCGGAGGCTTTGAAACGCCGTTTCGGGCACCACCACCAGGCCGAGGTATATCGGGCCCACTTGAAGAATGCGACTCGTGAGCGTGGCGAGGACACTGTCCCAGCTGGCGCAGGATTTGGAGGCTCTGGTAAGGAGGTCGTACTCTTCGCTGCGGAAGAGATGATCGTGGTCCTGGCCCGCGATTTCTTTGTTGACGCTTTGCCAGGACCAGCAGCTGCAAATCTACGTCAAGCAGGCACACCCTGAGGACTTGCAGGTGGCGCTGGCGAGGGCCTTGGAGTTCGAGGCCTTCCTGGAAGGCAACCAGTGGCCTAGGGCCAGCTGCTCAGCCCCGCCGTGACCTCCGGGGGGCCGGAAGGCTAAAGTGGAGAAGGTAGGATTGAGGAAGGTGAGCCGAGGCATTTCTAGGGCTTGTGGTCGGGGCTGCGGTGAGGAAGGGCACAGACGTAGTCGGTGTCGGAGGGAGGGGGGAGAACACGTCCTCTCAAGCGGACGGATTCTGATGCCTTCCAGCAGTGCTGCAAGGACTGTGGCAGGTATGGTCACCATCCGAGTGCATGTCCTAAGGCTAAGGAAGTGGTACAGGCGGAAAACTCGGACAGGCTGGAGAAGGGGGCCGAAACCCAGCCGTCCTTGGTTCCCGGGCCCCGACTTGGGTAAGCTGCCGTCGAACCAGCACGATGCAGGTGGAGGGCTCAATAGATGGGAAGCCATGCCGCCTGACAGTGGACACTGGGGCTGAGAAGACCCTAGTGCGGCCTGATATGATAACTTCCAGACGCACCACAGAGACTGTGTGGTGTCACGGGGCATTGTGTGCAGCTCAAGGGGCTCAGTGGAGGCTCGTATTGGCGTGGGCAGCATGGTGCAGGCGGCTGCCGGTGTATGTGGCCGATCTGGACGAGCACTGTTTGCTGGGCCTTGACTACCTGACGCAGAGTAAGGCGTGTGTCGACCTTGGACGGAAGCTGGTGAGGGTGCACGGTGGAAGATGTGCCCTGCTTCCAGTGGTTGGCTGTGCAGAGGTAGTTATGGCTGAGCGACTGCGCCTTGCCCCCAGGACAGAGTCTAGAATCCGGTGTCGACTGTCAAGAGTGATACGTGGAGTAGAGGGCTCATGGAGCCCATCCAAAACCTGCAGCTGGCTGATGGCGTAGCGTTGGGCGGAGCCTTGTTGGACCAGGGGAGGGGTTAAGTTCAGTGTTGGTAGCTAACTCCTCCGATAAGGCCCAGAAGGTGCCAGCTGGTGCAAAGCTGGGCATTGTGAGGAAGTGGAGCATCCCAGAAGAGTCGTCGAGGAGCAAGGAGTTGGTTGGTGTGTGGCCGTTGCTGACTTCCTCGAGGACTTGGCGCACCGGAGCGCCGCTAAGCTGGCGGAGGTGCACCGACGAGTGTGGTGGCAAGCTCAGGTAGCCGGCCAGCCATGAAGGAGACTTTATGACCCGGCGCATGACGGAAGTGAGGTACAGACATAGGTGACAGAGTGTAGCTGCATAACCGCGTCGGAAGCGAGGGCTCTCGCCGAAGCTACAGAGCCCTGGGAAGGGCCATACACGGTGATAGCGCCCTTTCTGAGTCACCTATCGAATTCGCAGAGGGCGAAAACGACCGCGGTTGTCCACGTGGACCGGCTGTGGCGTTACCATGGGCCAGGAAGCCTACTCCAGGGGCCATGGTGAAAAAGAAGACGTTAGCCCAGTAGCGGCGATGAGGACGTAGCAGACGCTGACCGAGATGAGGACGAGCATTTGGCCGGTGAGGGCAATGTAACAGATGTCAGTGGTGACCATGAGCCAGGTTCTTGGGGCAGGAGATACCCCTCTGGTGCCACTGCCAATCTACCGCCGCCCATACCTCCTCCAGAGCAACCCCAGCGAGAGCGAAGAAGCGCCGCTGGATGAAGATTTTTGTGTTTCTGAAAACTGATTTACAATTACGTTATTTTTGTTTGAAAGAATTTTGTTGTTCCTGAGGACTAATTTTATTTAAATTTTCAGTATTTTGTTTCATGTTTAGGTATGTCAGAGCAGACGGGTGGTCTGCTCTTGACAGGGGGGATAGTGCTACGCCAGTGGGTCTTTGTCTCTGTGTGAACATGTGTTAACATGAAAGGATGACCTGGGCATGTGTTAACATGAAGGGACCTGGGCAAACAGGACGCACTGGCTGTGAGCAGGGGAGCGAGGAATAAGCCAAGCAGAGCACAGTTGGGTGCTGCTCCTGTGAAGACCTCGTGTGTGCCCTTGTGACCTGATAAACTTTGTGTTGCCCTGTTGTAAGCTGTATCGTGCAGTGTGACATGCTGTTTTCCCCTCTGTATGTGCCTATAGAAAAGTGTACGGGTAAATTAAGTTGTGTAAATAAAGGAAAGACTGTCATCCTGTGTTTATTTCGTGCCCTGCCTCGCCACTTGGCGTTTCCCTGTGGTGTTCTGGGACGTGTGTGGTGCTTGGTGCCTCTTGGAACTGTTCAGTGTTCCACGCCCTGTGGATAACACGCCGTCTGCGCTAGCCTGCCTTGTGTTGGTGGCAGAGAGACGAGGCGGACCGGCGTAACATTATTATTATTATTATTATTATCATTAATAATACTAATAACTAATAAAAAAAAATTATATTATTGTTATAATTATTTATTATTATTATTATTGTTATTATTATGATTATTGTTATGTTTTATCATTATCATCTTATTATCATCTATATGGAAAACAAAAACTGTAATATTTTACTGCTTGAGGAGCTTTAAAGATAGCTTACTGCTATCAAAATGTATACAAATTCGAATGGCAGTGCTCAGCTGCATTTTGATAAATCTAAAAAAACAGCTACAGCTACAGCGACCTTATGTTTACGGCGAAATATTCGCTACCTATCACCGCTGAGAAATTAAGTACACAGCCAGAGTACGTAATGTTGCGTTTTTCTGTAAGTTGGCACAAAGTGCTAATAATGGAGGTAACAAAACAGTCTCTTAAAGATAAATATACGTAAAGAAATTCAAACGATATATTCCCCATTTATCAGTGCTACCTTTGATGTCAATGTATTAGGTTTTATTAACTCGTATGAACATAAAAATAAACGTTATTCTTTCTAAGCTAAATGGACAAATTGACACACCTGTGTAGGCGGAGCTTAAACTTGAAATCATTTGAAATTCGGCAGCAAAAAAAATTCAACTACGTGCAAGAAATTGCAGATAAAGCCTATAATAATAATGATCACACAAAATACAAATAAATAATAGTAATGATAATGATGGTCCTTGTTTGTTTCAGCTGATTTAGGTAGTTCTTTAATGATAATAACTATTCTTTAGATAATGTGAAACTAGTCCGGTTAACTCATTCCTTACTTTCCCATTATATCGATGGGCAGGGTATGAGAGTATAGTTGCTATGTATGTAATTCATAAATAACGTTTTCTTACATATTGATTATAAATGTTGTACAGAATAATACCTGAAATTATTCTGCATAATAATACGCAATAATATATTTGGAAACAAATAAACTGCAGAAATCGTAAAAACAAAGCCAATAAGAGCAGCGCTGCCCTAAGCTAACAAACGACATGATGCTACCAAAGGCTCCTCCACCTCCCCGTCGGCCGACTCATGGAGATAGCCTGACAATCAGCCTAAACAGATGAAGATCCTTCAATCAGCGAAGACTTCACTATGGAGTTAGCAAGACTCCAATAATATCAAACTAATGAATCCAAATACAAAGATGTCTCAGATGTGCTAACACCGAAGTAACATCATAACACACAATCTAAGCATACAAAAAATAACAGTGGAACGTCTATGCCCATAATACAAGAAATACATTACCCCATGCCCAACAGTTCGTGATTTCAAAGGCAACTTTGACCATTGTCATACACTCTAGGAGACATTAACCATAGGGGCGGGGACACGGATGGTATCATTTTCAGGGAATATCATGTCTTATGCCTGCCAAGCAAGCTAGCCGCCAAAAAAGGCCCGATTGATAACCCCCGGTCAGTAGACCAACAATCCCCTCGCCTCCACAATTAGCCCCCAAGTACCACACTGCTGGAGATGACGGTGAATCTCTTAGCTGTTAAGATTACCTGGATCTGGTGAGCCCCCCTCAAGTGTACAATGTGTATGCAGGGCCATTCTAAGTAGGAGCTTAAGACATCAGCCAAGTCAGATGCTAACTGCAGCACAGACCGAGTGAGGATCATAGCGGGAGAGTCCAGCTGCTCCACTGAGGACTGTCAGCGCTGATGAAGGTATTTAAAACGGGGCATGTAGGCTGCAAAGGGCCAACGCGGTTAAAAAGTCTTAAAGATAAGAAAGGTAACAACAACCCAAAAGAAAGAAAACAACAAACTAAGTTAAAAACAGAAACGAAAAAACACAATGGAAATGGGCGGGTTTACAGAGCTATATACTAGCCAAAGTCAGTGCGGAGACAACACTCAGGCAATATTAAACGGTCCGGACCTTCTGACTATGCCGACGATGTTGCCATCACCTATCGAGCGTCCTTGGACGTCACTTGGGCGTGGCAATGAGCGCGAAGCCCCTAGGCCTAGAAGCACGTCTCTTCTCGGACCAAGACAAGATTCAGACTTATGGCCGGGCCTGATTAGCACCGCGGGAACTCCGTACAGTCGATCAGCATTGCCGCGCGAGGACGTTGAAGCTTACAGAAGAGTTTTACATACCTTTCGGGCGTATGCGCTAGTCCATATCTTGCACTGGCGTTGTCATGACAGCGAAGTCATAGATGCATTTGCGCTCTGGAAAGGAACAAAGCCGAGCAAATGGAACTCGATCAACCAAGAGCGTTGAGAGGATAGTCGTGCCATTCCTTACACGGCCGGGTACCTATGCCAGAAGCGCACACAAGCCTGCGTGTCCTTCAAGCCTCTTGATACTGCCCAGTTTTAGCCCTCTATGCGAAGCCCGAAACTGCTACGCATACCAGTGCCCTTGCGAGTCTCGCCCTTGATGCCTTTTGTAACAAGCACTCCCTTCGCCGCGATCATGGACCCACGGGTACAGTTGGCCCAATCGACACGTGCTCCAACCGGCGCGGAGTTAACACCGTGAGACTGGACATTGCGGACCCTAGTTACTTGCATAATCCGGGAGTCGCAACTCAGGCTATAATGCGCCCACCTAGACTCGCTCATCCTATGGACGACCTGCATGCCCCCATACAGGTTGTCCTCTCTGCCCCGAGACCAACCCTGGGTGGAGGAGACCTGTGGGACGTCCTAGCCACGAGATCAGAGGCTTAGCGGCAGCTCTGACTGATGACCTAAGTCGCGAGGAATTAGAGTTCAGATGGGCGGCTAACGCCTAGCCTAGGGCGACTACGCCCTCGAGGCGGAATCCTCAGTGCGCTAGGAAGCGAAGCGGTGGATGCGAGCATGCGCCCCCGCGCGTTAGCCCTGCATGTGATGACATGCATTCGAATTACTTATAAAGTTATATACTATATATATAGTATATTATCCCATAGTATATATACTACGGAATATATATAAACGAATTAATCATAGCATATTATACAATAGCAATTCATAACAATGCCCACCTGATATGTAATACAATGCCAATATACAAGCACTGTATTATACAATGCCAATAACAATAGCACTGCATATGAACAAATGGCCATGGCCGCCGACCTCAATCCAGATGGTATACAGGGGGACGCACTCCGCGAATCATATGCGCTTCAAAGCGGTTATTATAACAGACGATCGAATTTTAGACACCCCCCTGCCCTTACAAAAACGTTTGTAAAAAACATTTGGTGCGGATATAACAAATATTATGGCCCTGCTCTTATTTTCATTTATACATATCAAATATCAACATACAACCAAATAACATAGCCGTTTTTTTTTTTTTTAAAAGACCGACTTTTCTTTAAAAAAAAAACACATCCATTTCTTCGTACCCATGCCACAAGAAAAAAGTTCATGAGCCTAATCCCAATCTCCGCTGAACGAAAGCAATGGTAGTAGAGTTCTATCAGCCAATCGGATATGCAAGGCACGAAGTGTATGTCGTCTGATTCACAGTCCAACCTACGCCACTCGATGTTTCAGAGAAGCAGAAGACGCAAAAAAAAACAAAAACAACCTTCCCATGGAGATTCAAGATAATAAATAACATTAGATCCCAATGTGTATCATATAGACTCCCAATCTCGACAGTGCCTATTATATCTTTATGAACAAGCTTGGTGTGAGTTTGCCACCTTGTGTAATGCTATGCCTGTATTGTGTGTGATTGCAACGTGGCCAGTGTGCCATGTGGAGCAACCGAAGCGTTTAATCAGTGTTTGCGCCCTATCAGTTGCAGCTTCGCTGCATGGGGAACTGCCACATCCAGCCACACGAGAAAGCGAATGTAAGTTTTTTCGGCAAAGGCGGCCTTTGAATTGATATAGCAAGCTGGATCGAAAGTAGCTATACAAGCGTATAAACCAAGCAGATGGCCTACATAGAGGATCTGATTGGAAAGGTGCTGTAGTCAAATCGAAAGGCTGTTGAAGGACTAAATGTGTTCTTTTTTAGTAAGAAGGAGGAAGTTTTCGTGGCTAAGCTTACAAAAAGAATTTCTGTTATTTGTATGCGCCTATAGTTTGATATGCGCCATTTATGCTCCCATCTCGAAGATGGTGTCGAGGCGTCGCAGTATACGTCAATGATGCGCCTAAACGATACCTGAAAGCGCACTGTGTCGAGCCCCTGAGTGCTCGTACATTGTCAGCATACGAGAGTGATAGTGAGTGAGTCTGCTGTGTGCTGCTGTGGGAGGGGGGGAGCTGTGTTTGGAAGGTTGTTAAGTATTACGTATAGAGTTTTAGGACCGAGATATCCCCCCTTTGCTGCCTCTAGAAGCTACTACAGTGTTGCCTATTGAAATTGTAGCCTATTAGAAACTAGTGTGTTAAAATTTTCTAATTACAGTCATCAAGCAAAACTGCCAGAACAATTTTGATATCAAATGGTAAGAGAAAGTTCATTTGGTGCCACAGCTTGTACTTGAGGCCTAGATGCCAGACCGCTGCTCAAAGGCATCTCCAGTCCTCAAGCATCTTTATGTAACGAAGCAACAGCTCTTTATTCATCGGTCTTTAGTAGTTTATGTAGTTTGTGATGATGTTGAGTGTCTACGTCACGAGCGCATGCCAGCCGAAAAAAACGAATTAGTTGTGAGTGAGAAGTAAGATCATATCGTTCCTTCACGATGACTACCACCTTATTCGCAGAGTTCATGCATATTTTTATTCGCAAAATTTTAGCCTGTCTCAATATAGACTAATGGTATTTCCTGCTCAGTAACTACTCTTGGGTCCAGTCAGGTATCTACTTAGTGCTTAGGAGATGAGGGCCACTAATAGCAATCTTAAAGGGAGAGGACCGAAAATAGCCCGGAGCTGAGTAGAGCGTGTAAAGCGTCAGTCGAAAGCTTATATAATGATTGTCCAGGTAGCGTGAAATAAGAGCAAGTGTCGAATCTGTGCAAGGAGCCTGCGGTCCTAACCGAGCGAAACCTCTTCTATTTTTCTTTTACTTCTCACACGAGCATGGGGAGGCCTGTGAGTTCGCCAACGTTAACTTTGGCCCAGTGCTCTTCAAAAATCGCCATAACATCCACGCGCAATCTGAAACTTTTACTATTATTAAGAGGATAAGTTAACTACTTCCTATGCGAACTTTGTTACATTCTAACTTTTTTAAATTGCTATATCTGGTCCAATATTTTGTCGATCGTTATCAAACTATCGATGACGTGTTCTTCCCTTAGCAATAGACGAGAAAGCCCATCGTCGAACATGGTTAATTATACTGTTTAAATTACCTTGAGTTGAAACGCACTTCGAATCAGGGCAGCTTGGTCAGGGCGGCGAGACGTTTTGATCCTTTCAAGATGGCTGAAATAGATATGCTTGAGTTCTTCTACTGCGAGACCATGAGGGATGGCTGCCTCAGCATAGTTGCAGGCGATGCAGGCCCGAAAGTATTATAATTCAATGTCCCACTACTTGTTGCCGAATGGAGACCCATCAAGATAAAATTAGAAAGTTTTGATAATTTAATGTGGCATATTAAACAAATTCCCAATTGCCCCCTTGTTTATACCGCGAAAGATCGTAACTTTCTTTGTTAAGTATTGCGTGATATGGAAATTTTAATATGATGGTATTATTTTTTGTTTGCCCGGTCTGAACCAACATTCGGACGCAGGTTGTAAGAGTGTAGTGTGGACTCTAGACTAGTGTCTGCCCTGTTCCGTAAACCGGGCCGCTGTATGAGGTGAAGAAGTTGCCGGCTCCTTATCGTAGCTGGAAGCTACTTTTAGTTTAAAAATAGATAGAGTTTAGCCTACCGTGTGCCGTGCGTTCCGTAGTGGTGCGTGAGTGTAGTGTCGTCGTGGATAGCGTTGATATACTCCGGCAAAGAGCACTGAGATAAGTTGTATAATATTAATTTTTAGTGAAGTCTCGCCCAAGAGGCACAAATTAGATGTTTAGCCGCTTGTTATAATAGACGTAGTGCGATAAGGATAATGGGGCGCCCTATGTGGCGGTGAATGACCTGACCTGAAGTCTAGGGAGGCCCTGAATGAGATGGTGAGGAACTCGTCGGGTGAAGCGGCAGCGATTTTATGAGGTACAGGACCCCATTCGCAATCCATTCCCGCGATGTGTAGCCATAGTGCAGAATTTCTATAGCCCATTGGCCGATGCGATATAGAATTCAGTAAGCGACCAACTCACCCCCCCCCCCCCCTTTCCCCCCCCCCCCCCCCCGCCCCCGTCTCGGCTCCTTTTCCCCTCCTCTCCCTGAGGCGTACTTGTTCCTAGCAAGGTCGTAAAAAAATATTCGGGATCGAAAAAAAATAGCGCCTTACATTTGCTTCCTGAATGTTAGACCCATTTTACCTGGGGGCTTATACTTGCGGTGAGCTCATTTTACCTGACGGATACCACAGCGAAGCGGGTAGCGTTACGTGATCGAGCCCCTCGCATCGAGCGGTCTCGAGGTCCTGCCTGAGCATGACACATCCTCTCTGCGGTTGTAAGTTCCCTGCAGGAATCGCCGGCGGACCAATTCCAAAAATACATTCCACGTTGCTCCAAGCGACCCCCCAATAAAAAAGGAGCACTGGAAACGGCTCCCTCCAACGGGAGAGGGAACTCTTACGTCGGCCTATCGACGGAACGACCTCTACGACGTCGATCTCTGAGCCGCACTCTTTGTCGTCAAAAGCATGGGGCATCCCATACGATTGACGACTGAAACATGGCCGCCGCAGAAGGCATCTAGGCGACTCCTTTTGTCTTTCTGACGTGGCTGGTAAGTACTGCTCCTGTACTGTGAGATACTCGTTTGCGCTGTGCCTTTCAGTCTAGTTTTTTTGTTCAGTGTTTAGCCGATTGATGCCTTGTGATAGTTCTTTGATTCGTGCTCGGTAGCGAGTTGCAAAACGAGTAGTCTTTGTGTGGAGCACAATGCAGGCTCTGCGCGTGGTGTTATGTCACTTCAGTGCTGTGCCCGTTTGTGATAGTATGCTGCGGTATCTCAGGGATGTGATAAATTGTCAGTCCTTCGAAGATCCATATCCTCTGGACAAACAATGACTAAGCGGGAAGCGTTTCTACCTGCTAACATGCATAGACGATGTTATGCGAATTGCTAGCGTTTTGTATTTAGCAGCAGTGAGAGCTACGTTTAAGAATGGAATTTGTAATTTTCGCGGATATTAGTTAGCGTGCTGATGTGTTGTTGAATTGCGGCACGAGGTGGCAGGCCAAGGACTGTCACCTCCCGGTAGGTAAGATGCAGCGTTGTCATAAAGCGGCGGAGTGAGAGTAGGGCATTTAGTCTGAGGCCAGGCAGTGTTGACGGCCCCTGATTGTGCGTACGTATGAAGGAGCAGTGTTCTTGTTTTATCCTAAGCCCTGGTGTCGTTTTGTTAGTATCAGTATTTCCCTTTCTGTGCTGACCCATCGCATAGTTGCCGCATTTGATGCTCTCCTTGCATTTGCCGGAGAGAAGTGCATCTTCGCCACCGCATCAGAGAGCCATCTAGTGTGTTAGTCGTGGTTTAAGACCCATGTGTAGTCGATTCTATAGCATCGCATCGCTAGCCAGTTTCGGAACATTGTCTTCGATTGCTGAAATAAAGCACTCTGGTTCTAATAATGTATAAGCTGGGACCGCATATATCAAAACATCAAGAGCCCACGTAGAAGAAGTTCCTGAGCTCCTCCAAGGGCAGAGACACGAATCTTAAAGATTCATAACTTAAGCTGTAAACGTCACTAGGACACACGTTATCTTGGTGGATACTTCTTGGATGATAGATCACACTACGATCTGTGTTTCAATTTTTTTTTAGAGAGAGATCCGTGCCTGTCTGATCTTTAGCCCACGATCGCTGCATTTAGCCTCTCGTTCTCCGAAAGGGAGAACGTTTAGTAAAACCATAGATCTGCATTTCCTTTTACCTTTTTTTTTCTATTCCTTTTAAGGCCCCTGCATTCGGTCGCAGAGGAATGGGTCAGTCTGCTCGCCGGTTTTGACTACCGTCATTTGAGCCTATTGCTGGATTCAAAGAAGGTATGTGACTGCACACCTATTGAGTGTGAATATCTTTGGAAGAGTCCACCTTCAAAGAGATGGTGCTCTCCAGATTTAAATGCTAATTTTATGATAGAACCCCATAGCGCCAAAGTCATAGCCTTGGTGATAAGATGCACGGACGCTCAAGGTTGTTCAGTGCTTAGCCAAGCCGCCTAATTTAGACAGAAACAGAGTAAGAGTGGCTAAAGCGTCAAAAAGGAGGGCGTTCCTACCGGCCACATATTCTTTCATTTATCAGAATATTCTCTAGAGTGCGCAAGTCATAGAAGGTCTCAGCATTATCAGTCCTTAGCAAGAAGGCACGGAACAAGACAGCGCACGCTGAGGCCCCCCAGACACACCCTACCCCGTGTGCAGAAGCGTAAAGGTACTAGCACCCAAACTACACGTATTTATTTTTCATCTCTTTTTTTGTTAAGAGCACGGAGCTCGAAGAGAAGATGCGCGCGTCCAGTTCACAGAAGGATGCTGAGTGAGTTATCCTAATGCCCAAAGAAAAATAAGCTTAAGGAAATGAATAGAACTAGAGGCTTGCCAAGCTAATTGCAAGCAATCAGAGTCCGCACAGCTCAACAACTGAAAGCGTGAATGCCCAAACAGTCAGGGTATCAACTTCAAGAAGCCCAAGGTCGAACGCCTTGCATGCTGGAGGAGTCAAATATGCTCTCCGCTTTGCCCAACCACAAGCAATACCCTTAGAGACCTAAGCGTCCCGACGCAAGCGCCTGAGCCTAACTCGACCTGAGACTACAACGTTGTCACATTCAGGAGCGCAGCGTACAGCCACTAATGTTTCAACATAAGGATTCACTATAATTCAAACAATAAAAAACTGTCGCATGCAAGCCTATCATATAGTGAGCGATACGTTACCTAGTAACTATATATAAAGTAAGATAAAACACATAATTACAAATAAAATAAATTAATGGCTTGCATCCATTGTCAACTATACGAAGTACCTCCTGCCATACTTGACTACCGAGTTCTAGAAAAAATCCATACTTATTATTTATATTATTACATTATATGCGTTATAGATCGCATTGTGTCGATATTCATCATTGGAGTTGCGATGCAGTGAATTCGTCTTTTGCTCCTGCTGCCGCAAAACATGTGGTCATATGAAAAGGATGAACTATGGGCATGTGTGATAAAATGAAAGGCCGACCCGGGCACAACAGGACGCCAACTGGAACCTGCCTGAGCACACAGACCGAGGCGCGAGGAACAAGCCCAAGAGAGACACAGTTTGGGGCTGCTAGCTCCTGGAAAGACCTCGGTGTGCCCTGTTACCTGATTAACTTTGTGTTAGCCCTTGCTTGCCTAAAGCTAGACTATCGTGCCATGTGTGACAAGCTGTGTATCCCTCTGTATCGTGCCTATAGAAAAGGCTACGCCGGTTAAATAATGTTGTTGCATAAATAAAGGAAAGAGTATCCTGTGCTTGTTATTTTCGTGCCATCGCCCTCACCACGTCGGAGGTGAAGATTTCCCCTAGATCGGTTTTGTTCTGCGGACGCTCAGTTCGGTGCACTTGCCCGTGCCTCTTAGGAACTGTTCAAGTGTTCACTGCCACCCTGCTGCCGATAACACGCTCGTCTGCCTAGCCCTGCCCTTGTAGTATCGTGGCAAGAGAGACGCCAGGCGGAAGCCGGCTGCTAACAACATGCGTGTACATAGCACGAGTGGGATTTATGATATTTGATCCCCCCCGTGAGACGCGACAATTTATCATGTGCCCGTCCAAAGATGCGCGGCAGCCATGAAGGGAGAGGATGAGCCTATGACTTGAGGCAGACGCACAAGTGAGGACTCGAAAGCCGAGCAGATGGACCTGCATCATGCCATGCCTGGCCAGCCGTCATGAGGGTGAGAAATGGCACATAAGGGCAGAAGAGCAGAACAAAGACACAGAGGTGCACGAGAGCAGGCTGCCACCATACGTGGTATGATGCAGCAAGGAAGGACAGAGGAACAGTATCCAGCCAACTTGTTGACAAGCTGCTACAGAGCAATCTGGCCCCACTGTGCAAGATGAAACCAGCAGTACACAATGCACAAGGCCCTGCAACAGCGGAAGCAGTGAATGATGAGGAGCCGATTGACAGACTCTGCAAGGCGCCAGGGTTCAGGCCCGCTGAGGGGCAGGAAGTCGAAGCGCGAAAGGCGCGTCCCGTCACGAGCGGTATTAACGTTGCAAGCCAGAGAAGAGCCAGAGACGCTATCCGGTTCTGGCAACAGATGCCAGCATTCTCAGATTGTCAGATTTACTGGGCGTCTGCCTGCCGGTAGCGCCGTACGCCATGAGGCAGAGAACCCCCGTTACCTCCGCAGCATCGCGTCGAGAGCAAGCCAGTGAGTCGCTGCCGCAAGGCCTGGCGGGACCCATCGGAACCGGCTCCCTTGCGGATATAAGGTGGCGCAAACTGACGCCGGTCAACCCGCCTCGTTGCCTCCCTCACCCCCCTCCTCCCCCCCGGGCCGTACGTTCAGTTCACGGCTAAGCGTTCTCACCCGCCCAGCCCCTCAGCGCCTCCAGACATTCTGCTGAAGCGTAAGCCAGCGCAAGTACCGCCCGGGAAGGTGAGCCATGGAGGCATATAGTCAGCCCCCAATTTGAATAGCGGCATCTTAGCTCACAGACGGCCTGGAGCCAGGAAGAGGAAGAGCCCCGCAGCTGGTCAACAGCACTAGACGGGCCCCGCCCGTTTGAAGTGTTTGCCAGGGCCATCTGCCCAGCCGCATCCCAACATAGCCCTCTCTACACCAGCGTCGGCGGAGGTTGAAACGCCCGTTTCGGGCCACCACCACCAGCGCCTGAGGTACTATCGGGCCCCACTGAAAGAAGCGGGACCAGTGAAGCGTGGCGAGACACATAGTACCCAGCTGGCGCAAGGATTTGCAGAAGCAGCTCCTGGCCGTAAGGAGGCGCCTGTTACTCTTCGGCTGAAGGAGAAGAGATGACCGTGCCGTCTGCGCCCGCCCCGATTTCTTTGCTACGCCCCTTTGCAGGACCAGCCAGCTGCAAAATCTACGCTATCAGCCAGAGCACACCCTGAAGGAACTTGCTAGGCCTCCGGCGCTAGACTAGGCGATGGCTCTTGCGATGTTCGAGGCCTTCCTGAAGCGCAACCAGCCTGAGCCTAGGGCCAGCCCAGCTGCGATCAGCCCCCACTGCGTGACCTCCGGGCCGAGAAGGCTAAAGCTGGATAGAAAGCGCTTACGGATTGAGGAGGTGAGTCTCCGAAGCCATTTTCTAAGGCTTGTGTCGAGGCTGGGGGAAGGAAGGGCACAGACGTAGTCGGTGTATCGCGAACTGCAAGGGAGCGGAGAACACGTGCCTCTCAAGCCTGGACGGATTCGGCATTCAAGCCAGTGGCAAGCGACTGCCTGCGCAGGTAGACGTCTACCATTCCGAGTGGCATGTCCTAAGGCCGACTAAGGAAGTACTGCGTACAGCGGTGAAACTCGGACAGCATGCGAGAAGGCAAAACTTCCCCCAACTCCCAACATTAACAAAAAATCGGGGACCGAACCCAGCGTCCTATGGTCTCCCGGGGCCCCCGACTTGGCGTAAGCTGCCGTCGGAAACCAGCACGCATGCAGGCTGGAAGCGCGACTCAAAAGATGCCGCAAGCCATGCCCGCCTCGACAGTGGACACTGGCTGAGAAAGGACCCTAGCTGACGCCTCCCGGATATGATAGACTTTACAGTAGTCGCACATCACCAGCAGACTGTTCGGTGTTCACGAGGGCATTGCTGCTGCAGCTCAAGCGGGCCCAGTGGAACCAGGACCCTCGTATAAAGGCTGTTTGGCAGCATAGGTGCATCGCGCTGCCCGGTGTATGTGAGCCCGCGATCTGGACGATCACTGTTTGCTAGGGCCCCTTGACTACCATGACGCAAAGAGTAAGGCGCTGTTTCTGCTGCTAGACCGTTGCGACGGAAGCTGCGATCGAGGGTGCCCGAGGTGAAGATGTGCCCCTGATTCCAGTGGTTGGCTGTAGCAGAAGGTAGCTTAGGAACTGATGCGACAAGCGCCTTGACCCCAGGACAGAGTCTAGAAAATCCGAGACTTGTCGACTGTCAAGAGTGATCGATCGGAGTAGAGGGCCTCATAGGAGCCCATCCAAAAAACCTAGCCCCAGCATGGCCTGATGGCCGCTAGCCGTGAGGCGAGAGCCTTGCTGGACACCAGGCAGGAGGCGCGTTCAAGTTACAGGTTGGTAGCTCAACTCCTCCAGCATTAAGCGCCCCCCCAGAAACTGTGCCAAGCTTGGGATGGCTGCCAAAGACTGGAGCACTTGTGAGGAACAGTGGCGAGCATCCAGAAGCAGTCGTCGAGGAGCAAGGCGCTCTGGATTGTGATAGACTTGGGCCGTTCGCCAATGAACTTCCCGAGGAATATGGCCGCCACCGCCGGAGACGCCCCGCTAATGATGGCGGAGGGTAGTATGCACCGACGATCGTGTCCGTGTGCGCAGCTCAAGTCTAGCCGGCCCATGCCATGAAGGAGACTATGACCGCGCGCCATGCAAGGGAAGTGACGAGCACAACATAGAGGCATTTAAACCCGGGAACTGCCCCTTTGCGCTTTTGGGCCCCTTTTTTTTTTCCACACTGACAGAGTGCTAGCCCATAGCATAACCCGCGTCGACCGAAGCTCAAGAGGGCTCTCGCCGCAAGCTACAGAAGCCCCTTGCCGAGGAAGGGCCATACAGCGCTGATAGCGCGCCTTCTCTGATACGTCACATATCGAATCGCAGAGCGAGCGAAAACGCAACCGCGGTTATGTCCACGTGAAGGACCGAGCCTGTGGCGTTACCATAGGGCAGGAAGCTCACTACAGGAAGAGCCCATGAGTAAAAGAAGACAGTTAGCCCCCCCATAGCGCGCGCCCATGAGAGACAGTAGCAGCACGCCTGACCGAGATGAGGACGAGCATTGGACGGCTTCTGAGGGCAAATGCTAACAGATGTCAGTGGTGACCATGAGCCAGCGTCATGAGAGGCGAGGAGAACCCCTCTAGGCGTGCCCCATGCCAATCTACACGCCGCCGCGCGATACCTCCTCCAGGAGCGCACCCATGCTGAGAGCGCAAGAAAGCACGCGACTATGGATGAAAGATTTGAGTTTCTGAAAACTGAAGACCAATTACGAAGTAATATTTTGTTTGAAAGGAATTTTGTTTGTTCCTAGAGACTAATATTATTTAAATTTTCTGTATTTTAACGTTCATGTTTAGGTATGTCTAGACAGCAGACGGGAATGAGTCTGCTTGACATGGGCGGAGATAGTGACTACGCCCAGTGGGTCTTTTGTACTCTGTAGCTGCAAACATGTGTTTAACATGCAAAAGGATGACCTCGCAGGCATGTGCTTACATAGAAGGACCCTGCTCTTAACGGCCCAAACAGGACCGCAACCTTGGCCAGATGTGTCCTAGAAGCAGCGCGGAGCGACGGAATAAGCAAGCAGAGACACAGTTAGGGTGACCCCTGCCTCTGTGAAGCACCCTCGTGTGTGAACCTTAGTAGCGGTGATGACTGATAAAACTTGTGTGCTTGCCCCCCTAGTTGTAAGCACTGTATCGTGTGCCACAGTGACTGACATGCTGTTTCCCCTCTCGTATTGTGCCCTAATAAAAGAGCTACGGGTAAATAGTTGTGTAAATCAAAGCGAAGACTGCGTCATAACCTGTGTTTTTCGATAGCCCTGCCTCGCCACTTGGCGCTTTCACCACGGTGGTGTATTCTGCGGAACGCAGTGCTAGGTGCTCTGGCATGCCTCTTGCGAACTGCTTCAGTGTTCACGACCATGTGCGTATAACAGCGCCGTCATGCCATAGCCACGCCTTGTGTTGGTAGGCCAGAGAGACGATGGCGCCCGACCGGCCGTAACATTATTATTATATAATTATTTATCTAATAATACTAATACTAATAAAAAAACAAAATTAATATTATTGTTATAATTATTTATTATATTATTAATGTTATTTTTAATGAATTATGTTAGCTTGTATCGATATATCATCTTATATTATCATTATATGGAAAAACCAAAAAAGACTAGCTAATATTTCTTAAACTGCTCCTGAGGAGCTTAAAGCCATAAGCTACAAGACCTAATCAAAAGTTATACAAATCTCGGGAATGCAAGTGCTCAGCTGCATTTGAATAAATCTAAAAAAAACAGCTACCAGTAAATGACCTCATCAAAATGTATGCACAATTCGAATGCAGTAGCCCAGCTGCCATTTTTGTGATAAACTTAACCCCCCCCCCACAGACTACAGCTACAGCGACCTATGTTACGGCGAAATATCTCGCCACTATCCACCGCTGAGAAATTAAGTACAAGCAGAGTAACGTAATGTATTGCGCATTTCGGATATGTTGGCACAAGTGCTAATAATGGAAGGGCGAACCCCCCCCCCCCAAACAGTCTCTTAAAGATAAGATATACGCTAAAGACCATTACAAACGATTATTATTACCCATATTAGACCAGTGCTACCTTTGATGTCAATGATGTATTAAAGCCACGTTTTATTAACTCGTGGAATGAACATTAAAATAAACGTCATTCCTTCACATGCTAATGCAGGACAAATGACAACCTGTGTAGGCGCGAGCCTCCAAACTCTTGCAAATCATGTTGAAAATTCGGCAGCCAAAAAATTCAACTACGTGCAAGAAATTGCAGATAAAGCCATATAATAATAATGCATCACACAAATACAAAAACAATAATAGTAATCGATAATGATAGGTCCTATTGTTTGTTTTCAGCCTCAGATTTAGCCCATAGTAAAGTTCTTTTAATGACCATGAATAACTATTCTTAGATACAATGTTGAAACTAGCTACGCCGTTAAATCTCAATTTCCCCCCATTTAACTATTCCCCATTATATGCATGGCGGTAGCGGTTATGAGAGATATATTTGACTAGTGTATGCTAATTCATAATAAAAAAAAAACATAAACAACGTTTCTAGTACTAATTGCATTATAAATGTTGTACAGGAATATATAACCTGAAATTATTCTGCTAATAATACGCAATAAATATAATTTTGGGATAACAATATAACTGCAGAAAATTCGCATAAAAATGCAAAATGCGAGTAGGCCATACACATACAAGGTACTATACATTTTTAAGCACCAAAACTTCGCCAACTACTCACGCCTACGTCTTTAGCGCGTGAACATTCACATTTAGGCATCGACTAAAGAAAAAAACCCAACAGTTATAGGAAATCGGCGCCATAAATTAATGAACAAGCAGAATATGAGGCCCACTCATAGTCCATTTATGATTATCACCACTAGTATATAAGCATTCGCCATTGATATAGCTTCATTGCATTGTTAATCATACAGTCAGCATAACTTCCACTACTTCATCATTATATCATCGTGTGCTTATTGGTTGTATTACGACCGTTGCTGCACCGTGGACGACACAACCACACTATGAATCAACAATAATAACAACAGCAGCGGACAATGTAGAAACATGCAAAATAGATGTTTTATAGAACATTTGAGTTATAACCGGGTTACGCCATTCAGATCAACTCAGTTCGCCATTCAAAAGCTTATTATGTCTGATACAGCAAATAAACCGTAAGCACAGCGACGCCCTTCTGTGAGTGCAGTGCGATAGTTTGGTTTAAAAATCGGTACGTCACTTATACCTAATGGGTTTTCGTACGCCCCTCAACAAGACTTAAAAAATCTGCCACTGTATGGAGCTGCAGATACGGCCCATAGCTTTGATGCTTATTTTTTCAATGTAAAGTACTAATTGATCAGTAATAATAGAAACTCGGAAGGCAACGAATATCTAGAAGACTTGAAGCGATAACTCAATTCCTTTTAGAACAAAAATAAGTTTGGTTCGCTAACCGGCCCCCCACCTGTAAGGCGCATAGTAACAAATCGAACACAATCGAAGAAATGGAAGACTACTGGGCTCTCGCAGTTACATTCATAGAAATCACGCCACCATTGATGCTCTCTTTCCCTGATAGACAATGGCATCATGCCATGAGAAAAGCGTCGGTCGCGAAAGGGGTACATGAGGGAAAGAGCGATAACGCCGTTCTTAGAGCGCGAGGTGTGATTGGCGACAAACGACAAGAAACCGCGGCAGGTGGTGGAAGGTCGCGGGCTCAGGCCCTAGTTTTAAGCACAGGCGAGGAGGTTTACCCCTATGCCGCCACAGACAACAGCTTATCTGAGGCTAAATCATGTGTTCAAGTGATTACTTTGATGTCGCACAATGATACTTCCAATCATCTTATGACATCTAACATCACTCAAGCACACGTTTCTATAACAAGATACATTTTAGGCTGTGATATAGTTTACAGTACAGTAATGTAGATGTCTGTTGACTATTTGCGCTATTGCATTACGAGAACGACACACCCTCATTTAGCGAAGAAGTCCCTTAAACCAGGAGTATCGTCGTTCTCCAAAATTACTAGACCTAACCTCCATTTTTTGTTTTTTCTTTTACCCATCTGCTATTTATTCCCTCCACTATGACAGCAGGCCAAACCCCCTGTAACCCCCTTACATTACAATTTGTGTCAATTTACAGAAAAGCAACATTAAGAGATTATTCGGCCCATACAGTGGAAGTCAAGAGCGAGAGATATTAAGTGAATCTTATTTGTATTTGCGGCCTAAAGCCAGAGAGGAGCTGCAGAAGACCTGTGTTGTATTTTCACTATATTTCTATATTCTACTATAGCATGACATTGTGTCCATCTCTCTAACCTGCCATGTATTCTCAGCAACATGAACCAAATATATTTATCACGGGCCAGGAGCATACTCAGTTGTGCATCCTGCTTACAGTGCCTAGGAATTCTCCACCGTTTCTATGGCCAGTGACAGCAGACTTCTCGGACAGTAATCTGCACTCGTACCCCCCATGTGCTCATGCGCGCTAGAGTAGCCCCACGTGGGTAGGAACTACCATGTTGTAAGACTAGTCAATTGACATCTGAATCTCTCACCTATACTACATGCTAAATAGTAGTCTCACTTCGTAAGCTATTAATGATAGACATTGAATTTCACGTATGCCAGCTACATGACAGTGATAGCATTAGAGAGCAATTTCAATAATGCTAATTGCTTTACAAAGGAAATGCACCTTCTCCCGAGACTAACTCCTACGTACCACCCAACCAGCGACGCACTCTTGACGGGAATTCCTAGAGCGAATCCAGTGTTTTTAGAGGGTAGGTCGAATATGAGCAAAATTGTTCAGAAACAGCACAAACTGCAAAGCAAGATAAGAAAAAAAGCAAAAACTCAAGCATAGCCTATTGCTTCTTCAAAGATTCATATTAGGAGATCTTGTAGCCACACAATAGTATTGAATAAATATTATGCTTATACATGCCAATATCAAAATCACTGCTTGGCCAACAGAGAATACTTACTCTATCCCCACCCAGTTACTGTATATCCTCATGTGTACCCCCCCTGATTAGCGTGTAATTACCTGCCTGAGCACTGCCCCAAGACCCTACCAATGCTTCATTGTATTTTCCCTAGTTGAATGCTTCATAATTAATAAAATGGTCAATACATTTCAAAATTCGCCAAATTGGTTTACCTTCTCATGACGCGTGTAAAAAGCCCAAGTTGACTAGCGCTGCGGTAAAGGTATGTGCAGCCTTTGAAAACGGTTGCATCACAGATTTAGCTTTATCCATGCCGGCCTATGTGAAATCATGGATTTTTCAGTCTATCTGCCCTAAAAGTAGCCAAACTTATAATTAACCCATCACTGCTTCGCGTCACGTGCCCTACTAGGTAATAACAACCGCCTTTAGTCGAAGCGGATTATGCCTGCTTCCGCCCGCTAGTGAACCAGAGTGGTGTGGAGCGGGCACATTCTGGCCTGAGTAGCGGACTCCTAGGCCCAGTGTCTCGGCTGATTAGCCCTAGTAACCACCAGAGTTGGTATTAATGTCATGAATTCTATGTAACCTGCGGCGATGAATAGGTAATGAATGCTAATTTAATAACCAAAAATAAAAAAAGTGGTATAACTGCCAGACCCTCCTGAGAGCAATATTCCAGAAATTACAGTAGACTTCAATGATGGCATTCAGTGATTGCTTGGGGACCTTCATTTTGCCATAAAAATCACTAGGCTTCAGAGAGGTATACAACTCATTTCTAGCCCACAAGCAATCTCACAAGGAAACTATAGCGCCAGTTAGCATAGAAAGAAGACGGAATAATGATGATGTTAAATTATGAATAAATTATAAAGTAGAAAAACTTTAACATGCAACATTTTTGGATATTATCGATAGTTCACCTATATAATCTATTTCCTTCGCAATAACCATACTTAATTCTTGTACTAAATTTTTGCGGTCTTAATAGACTTAAGTTATATAGATCAAAACAATATGTAGTTATTACTAAACTTATGCATAATATTATTTAGAATATATAATTAATAATCATTATGTAAAGTCGACACACCACACACACACACACACACAAACACACACACACACACACACACACACACACACACACCACACACACACAACACACACTACCACCCACATTGACATACATATACATGATATATAGTATAATTATATAATAGATTAAAATATCATATATATAAATTAGGATTAATAACTTTCTTGATATATATTCCCTAAGTTACCTATCAGATATATACGATATATAACTTTTGATATAATAGTATATTACTATAATACACTACCTAATATGATTATATGATTATACTAATTATTAGTATATCATAGATATGAGAATTACTATAGATATATATGATATAATATCCTAAGCCGCTAATATGTATATTTGATACTCATATACATAACATTATTATCATATGGTATGGTATACACATATATAATTATGAATATTATAGATTACGACATATATATATATTATCAGATATATATATATATAGATACCTGATATATATATATATGGATAGCCACTATAAATATATGAGTAAATATAAGTTAATATGCTTTATATATGAATATGAGGTTATTAGATAGTATATATAAATGTATAGATAAATGGAGTATATTAATATATGAGTAATAATATGATTTAGGTATAATTAATACATTATGAATATATAAAATATATAGAGATATGATATATAGAATTATAGAGGAGAGATGAGTAGCAGAGGATATAAATATAGTATAGTATATGATAAATGAATCTATAAAAATTAATAAAAGGAGAAGAGCCGATAGATAATATACATATATACTAGAATAAGAGAGAGAGTATATAACTAGTATTAGCATATTACTATATTACTATACTATATATTACATAATTTTAATGTACTATATAATATATATAGCATACTACATATAATATAGACGAGTAGTATAGATATATATATATACTATATAGATATGTAACATAATAGACTATTACTTATATAAGGTATATAAGACATATCATAATATACCATATATATATATATAATGACGTAGTATAGAATTATATACATATATATATGACTAATATAATAATTACATATTTAGTAATGTAAGTTATTATACTAGTACAATATATATAATTACCAGTATAGAGTATTATTGTATATATGATACACTTATATATAATACTACATACTAATAGTAATATATAGATATGTCATTATGCTATAGGTATATGTATATGGATGGTCGGATGAATATACCTATATAGTATTATATATATATATATATATACTTTACAATATATAATATCGATATATATAATGACGTATATAGTCATCTATATCGATGTATTATAATTTTTATAAAAACTAACCAAGATGGCAGTGATAGGCAGTGCGGAGGTTTTTGACGGCAATGCCAGACAACGCTCACTAGTGAACAAGGTCCGCGCTGGAGTAGCACGAGCATAAGAGTTGCTTGTTAAGCTCCGCGTATTTCATTCATCACTATGAGGTCTAGACGGGAGCGAATGAGAGCGAATAGAATTTTAAGCTGATGCTTAGAGAAAAGGATAGATGAGTGTTTTGCTTGTATGGAGTGCTACTCCTTATGTCTGAGGAAAAGATGGTCTCTGCCTCAGTGCAGTATAGTCCCGTTAATACGAAAAGAGCTGCCTTCGGCCCATTATGCGCGCATAGACAAAACCATCGTGAGGCTAATGACCCACGTACCTGCACTTGGTAGTTCAGCGACAGCCCGCTATAATAGCATATACTACTATTAGAAACACAAGTTTAAGTGGCACATTTCGCTAGGCTGTTTTAAGAAACATTAGAAAAGTGAATTTTTTTTTGTGGGCAATTGTTTTGTAGGAGCTTTTTAAAATTGTTTTCCTATTCAAAGCTCAATTTCCTCATAAATGGAGTTTTACATATCTATGATCCCTTTTAGCGATGATACAAATTTTATTCTGAGAATTTTTTTAAAAGAAAAAAACCTTTGTTTTTACAAATAGAACGGGGTACCCATTATTTCAAAAAATTTTTTTAGAAAATTCATTCACATGAAAGGTGGACCAATGTACTAGATTAGGCTCTAGGATGAGTTTTTTTATGCTTTTGTTTTTATAAAAAATGTGATATTGTCAAAAAATAAAGGCCGGGCCAGTAAAGGGTGGTTCGGAAATACGGTATGGAAAGGGGCCTTACCTTTGGAACACGGGTGTCAAAAAAAGGGTAATTGGTTTTCGTTGCTTTTCACGGGTAAATTTAAAACTTGGGGCTAATTAAAAATAATGTGAGAATAAAATTACATGCAAGGGTTTTTGAAAATACAAAGGGTCATCAATTCCCGACGGTAGTAAAGGGTTAAATTCAAATGGGCATTTTTTGACCCATTTTATTTCGTGGGGACAGAGAAAAGCATTGGAAATTAAAGGGCCAAGGGGGGAGGCCCCATAGCTACCCGTCTTTTTGGGTGTAATTCATTATAAAATTGAAAATACAGAGTGGGGGCAATAATGAGAAATTTCTTGAAAATCTTTTTTTTTAAAAAACCAAAGTTGTAAAGGGGGGTTTTTTAATTTGTTTTTTTAAATATCAGTGGTTTCGAAGGGGGACATAGTGAAAACGTTTTCACGTAAAACCTTGCCTATGGGGGTTTGTTTGGGGGTTTGGGGATGGATTTCATGGGCAAAGGATGTGGAATTAAAAGGTAACTTTTTTGGGAATTTAAAGGAGGACAATAGGGGAAACCAAAAAATTTAGCAGTATAAAATAATGGGTCTAAGAGGAATATTAGGTGTGTGTACCTTTGGGAGACCATACAGTAGTCCAGGTAAGTCAAGTATATATCATACATATAATATAAATCATATAATATAAATTTTAAAAGAATATATTTTAATTTTAAAATATATATATATTTATAATATATATATATTTTTAAAATATTATATATAATATATTATATATATATGATTTATATATATGATGTTTTTACTTGACTTACCTGGATACGTATGGTCCCCCAAAGGTACACAACCTAATATCCTCTTAGACCATTTTTATACTGCAAATTTTTTCTGGTTCCCATATGTCTCTTTAATTTCCAAGTTAAACCCTTGAAATTTTACATCCTTTTCAAAAGAAATCAATCCCTAGACCCCAAAAAACCCCTCACATGGAAGTTTTGACGTGGAATGTTTTTTTTTTTAATGTCCCCCTTTAGAAACCAGATATTTAATAAAAAACAACTTTAAAAAACCCCACCTTGAAACTTTGGTTTAAAAAAAAAGGGGTTTCAAAAAATTTTCATTATTGCAACCCACCACTCTTATTTTCATATGTAAGAATATACACCCAAAAAGACGGGGGTAGCTAGGGCTCCCCCCTTGGCCCCCCCCAATGCCAATGCTTTCTCTGTCACCACGAACTAAACTGGTCAAACAATGCCATTTGAATTTGACCCCTTTTCTACCCTCGGGATATTGATGACAATTTGTATTTTTCAAAGACCCCTTTTCATGTAAATTTTTCTCACATTTTTTTAATCTAGACACCCAAGTATTAAATTTTCCTGGAAATGCAACAGAATAAACCCAATTTTCCCTTTTTTGACAACTGTGTACCCAAAGGTAATGGCCCCTTCCATACCCGTATTTACCGGAAACCAACCTTTATGGCCCCGGCCTTCATTTTTTGAGCAAATCAATATGTTTTTAAATCAACGCATAAAAACATCATCACTAGAGCCATAATCTATGGCAATTTGGTCCCCCTTTTATGATGAAATGAATTTTTAAAAAAATCTTTTCAATAATGGGTACCTTGTGTTATTTTATAAAAAACAAAGGTTTTTTTTATAAAAAAAATTTTCCCGAGAACATGTTGTATCATCTGTAAAAGGGACATTTTGATATGTAAAAAAACCCTTAGAGGAAATTTAGCTTTGAAGTAGGAAAACAAAAAAAAACGCTCTACAAAACAATTTGGAACAAATAAAATTTACTTTGCAAATTTTTTAAAAAAGGCCCACGAAATGCCACTTAAACTTTGTTCTAATGAGTATATTATTTTCCGTCCCGATACCAAGTAGGTAGGGGGTCAACCCCCCGATGGTTTTTCACCCCCATAAGGAACAGAAAAAGGGAAGTCTTTTCGTTAGGGATACCCCTAGCAGACCATCTTTTTCGCCCAAAAAGGGGCACTTCCCCCCAACCTCACATCCTTTCTCAAAACAGACTTTTAAAAATTTTATCCCTCCCTTCCTCCCGTCTAGACCCCATGATGAATGAAACCGGGGCTTAAAAAAAACTCTACCCCTACCCCCCTTGTTTAATAGCGTTGCCCCTTCCCCTGCCTATCACCCATGTTGGTTAGTTTATCATATAAACATATAAAAGACATAAACATAATAATTAAAAAAATTTTTAAAAAATATATATATTTTAAATATATTTTTCAAAATATAAAACAATTTTTAATATATATAATATATATAATATAATATATTATATATATTATATATATATAATATAATAAAATATATTAATAATCTATATATAAAATTAATATATTGTATAGGATAATATATAAACAAAAAATATGTAATATATTAATATATTATATATATAATAAAATATATATATATTAATTTTATATTTTAAATTATATATATAATTATTTTATATATTATTATATTAATATATATAAAATTTTAAAATTTTTTTTTTTTTTTTTTTAAAATTTATATATATATATATATATATAAAATTATATATACCATATACATATTTTTTAAAAATTTTCATAATGTAATATTAACATAAATCATTTTTATATATAATAATATATATAAATATATATTTATATATCAAAAAATAATATCATATATAAAATATAAAATAGAATTTTAAATATATATATATATATACATATATATAATAAAAATATTTAAATAATATATAAATAAATTTAAAAATTTTTAATGTGATACCATACAATAAAAAAGTTATTTTAATAATAAAAATAACATTCCTTATTTATCAATATATATAATATATCTCATTTATATATATATATATATATATATATATAAAAATTTAATATATATATATAAAAAATTTATATAATGATTAATAATATTTTAATATACAAAAAGTTATTAATCATATGTATATATATATATTTAATCTATTTATAAATAATATTATATAATTTTCATGGTGTGGTGTGTGTGTGTTGTGTGTGTGTGTTTTGGTGGTTTGTGTGTGTGTGTGTGTGTTGTGTGTGTGTGTTTGGTGTTGTGTCATTTTACATGATTTAATATATATTCAAATATAATAGATAATTTTATTTAAAAAAACTACAGTATTTTTTTGGGAATTATAAATTTATAAAATTAAACCAAAAAAATTTAAAAAAATAAAGATGGTTTTAGGAAAATTTATATATATTTTCCATTCAAAAAAGTTTATAAGTTTTTTACTTTAATTTATTTAAAAAAACATCAACTATTTCCCCCTCTTCTATGCCTAACGGCCCTAGGGTTTTTTGGATTGCTGTAGGGAAAAAAAGTTGTACCCCTTTAAGCCAGGATTTTGCAAAAATGAAAGCCAAAACACGAATGCATCATGAAGCACGAATTTTCTGAAATTCAGGAGCAGTTATCCCAATTTTTATTTTTGGTTTTTAAAAAATTTGCATCATACCATTCACGCCAGGTACATAAATTCTGAGCATAATAAACTCTGGTGGTTACTAGAAACAGCCAGACACTGGGCATAGGAGTCCGCTACATCAAGCCGAAGTTCCGCTCCAACACACTCTGGTTCACTACCGCATGAAACAGGCATAACCCTTAGACCAAGCGGTTTGTTATGACACTAGTACACGTGACCAGCAGTGATGGGTTAATATAAGTTTGCACTTTGTACTGATAGACGTGAAAAAATCCAATTTCACATAGGCCCAGGATAACACTAAATTCTGTGATGCAACCATCTTCAAGCTGCACATACCTTTCCCAGCCACATCTTGCTTTTACCCACTATGAGAAGGTAAACCAAATTTGCAATTTTAAATGTATTGACCATTTTATTATATGAAGCATTCAACTAGGGAAATACAATGACTTGGAGGGGTCTTGGGGCAGTGCTCAGCCAGGGGAATACACCATCAGGGGGGGGTACACATGAGGATATACAGTAACTGGGTGGGAATAGGAAGATCTGTTCCATGCAGTGATGTTTGATATTTGCATGTATAGCATAATATTTATTCAAAACTTGTGTGGCACAACTCCAATATGAATCTTTGAAGACCAAAGCTAGGCTTGGTTTTTTCTTTTTTTCTACTCTTTCAGTTTTGTGCCTGTTTTGAACAATTTTGCTCATATTTCCCCAGCCCCAAAAACACTGGATTCCCAGGAATTCCCCAAGCGTGCTGGTTGGGGTAATAGGAGTATAGTCTCGGAAAGGTGCATTTCCTTTGTAAGCAATTACATTTATTGAAATTCTCTCTATCTATCACTGTCATGTACTGCATACTGTGAAATTCACAATGTCATATATTAATACGTACGAAGTGACTATATTTACAGTAGTATAATCCAATGTCAATTGACTAGTCTTACAGGAGTTCTACCCACGTGCACTCTACCCACGACAGGGGTAGAGTGCAGAGTCTGTCCAAAAGTCTCTCCTGCCAAGAATACGTGGAGAATTCCACACTGTACATGCACAACTGGTACTCCCAGAAAAATATTTGGTTAATGTTGCTGAGAATAATGCAGGAAGAGATGGACAATGTCATCTTATAGAGAATAAGAAATAAATGAAAAACACACGTACAACTGCGCACCTCCGTTTACCGCAATAACAAATATCAGATATCGCGCTCTGACATTCACAGCCAAATATCTTAGTTGCATTTTTGTAATTGACCAAGTGCTATGAAGGGTAC
>NW_023653278.1:0-4970 GCF_015228065.2 Penaeus monodon
GAGAAGTCAGAGAACAGACTTAAAAAAGATACACCCTGGAAAAACGCCAACCAAACAGGAAAAAGGAAAAAGTGCCAAGAGAAGTAAAGAGCCTAAGTTTCACACTTATGCTATAAAACACAAACCACCATGAAAGAGAAACCATAAAAAAAACTAAAAAAAAAAAATAAAGTAACCACCTAAAATATCCACAAACACCCACATCATCAGTTGTCTTACTGTCTTTGTTTTGAATAAAGGGTGATTTCCCAAAAAACTAACTGTATTTACTTTTATATAATTAAAAAACCACAACCTTGCGAACCCAAAATTGAAATTGTTGCCCCCAAATAAACCTTTTTTCTGTTTTTATCTGGTCATTCAGCTTTTTTGTTTGTGTGGGGGACTGTCTATGCATAGTCCCTGTATGAGTAAAACTGTTCAAGACTGAAAATTTAGTGAGCAACCACCATTTATTATGTGGAAAGTGATAAAAACCCAAAAGTTTGTGGGGGGGAAAGGCCCATCATAGTCGTTGTCATGTTAAATCACCCCGAACTTCTCTGAAAATGCAAAATGTAGAAAACGACAATGCGAAATCCTTTGATATTAAAAATGTTGGGAAAGATAAGCCTATAAATTTATCTATTCTATATTATATCTAATCTATATCTATATTTTAATATTATATATATATATATATATATATATATAAAATATATATATATATAATATATATATATAAATATATATAAAACATCATAATATATATATAAATTAAAAATATAATATAATATAATAATTATATAATTTTTATTTTAATGATATATGTAATTTTGTAATAAAAGTATATATTTAATTATATATTATAAAATATATATTAATATATATATAAATATATTTAGTATTTTTATATAAATATTTTATAATTTTAAAAATTTTTTTTATTTATGAATTTATTAAAAATATTTATATACTATTATAAATATATAATAAAAAAAAAATATATATATATATTTAATTATTTTTATATAATATATATATAAATATTAAAATATTATAGTATGTATGTATAAAATATAATATATTATATATAATATTATTATAATAATTATATATATATATATATTATATATATATACAATATACATATTACTAATACAATATATACATATTATATATACATACATATATATAATTATATATTAAATAATTATATTATATATTATTATTTATAATATATTATATAAAATTATATATATATAATAGATATGATATAATAAAATATGTATAGATTAGATATAGATTATATAGGCTGTATCTTCCAACATTTTAATAGTGCAAGGGGAGTTTCTGCATTTGTCGATCATACGTTGCATTTTCAGAAAATTCAGGGTTTTAAACATGACATACGCTATGTATTGTCCCTTTTCCCCCACAAACTCTTGGTTTTATCATTTCCAAAATAATGATGGGGGTTTGCCACTAAATTTTCAGTTTGGGAACGCTTTTACTCAGATCGGGGACTATCAGTAGACAGCCCAAAACACAAACAAAAAAGCTAATGAACAGAAAAAAAAGTAAAAAAGGGTTTTTTGGGGGGGCAAAAATTTCAATTTTGGAGTTCGCAGATGGTTTGTTTTTTGTATTATATATAAGAGTAAATACTTTAGGGTGTTAGAGAATCCCCCATTATGTCAGAACAAAGACAGAAAAGAAACTGATATGTGGAGGTTTGGGATTTTTTGGGTGGACTTTATATGGTTCTTTTTAGTTTTTTTTAGGGTTCTCTTTTCGGGGTGGTTGTGTTTATACTGAAGTGTGAAACTGTAGTGCTCTTTACTTCTCTTGGCCTTTTTCCTTTTTCCGTTGGTTTTGGGCGAAATTTTCCATGTCGTATTTTTTCTTAAGTCTGTCTTTTACTCTCTCTCTCCTGCCCTCGGTTCTGTATTGACTTATCTGCCTTTCCCATTTTTTTTTTTTGCCCCCTCTCTCTCTCTTTCTCACTTTTTTTGTATTTTTGGGACACTGTATTTTTTGTTTCCCATCTTTTCCCTTTACGACATTGTGACAAACCTTGTCGCCCTTACTAAAAGCATCGGTTGTGAAAAGAATGTAATAAAAAAGATTTTAAACAAAGAAAAATCACCACAATGAAACAGGTGCTTCTGATGGCCTTATGAAAATTCTGAAATTTTTAGCAAAAGTACACTTCTTTATTTTTTTTGTTTCCAAGGATGAAAGTGGGAAACCCATACATTGGTAGGATCTATAGGGTATGGATTTTTTTTTTTCTTTTTTTTTTTTTTGTGTGACAAAGAAGATGTAGAGTAATATTTTTGGCCCCTTGTTTATAGGGTTTTGGTTTTCAGCTAACAGTGATGTTATTTTAGCAACACTCTGGTGATGTTTTTTATAGATTTTTTATAGGAAAATTTAAACACATATCGGAAGAAAAAAACAAGGGTGGAGAAAAATATTATTTGAGAGTTATATTTGGGTCCTTTTCAACCCCCCCCCCCGTGTTGGATCCCTTTAACCCCTCTAACATCTTCTCCAGGGGGGCAGCAAACACCTGGGGGGCCCCGGGGGCGGGTCCCTTTGAGCGTCCCCTTCTAGGTCCTTTGGATGCTCCTCTTTATTTTTTGGTTTTAGGAGAAAAAAATTTTGTCCAAATGAAAATTGATTCCAAATTTGAAAACCCAAGCAAAAAATTTTTTTTTACTAGTGCAAAAAAAAAAAAATTTTAAAATGAAACGGGTTTTCCAAGAAATTTTTATCTCTTGACATGGGGTTTTACATCTATGTCAGGTATCTTAGTTGCAAAGCCATTTATTAACATTCATTAGCCAGCCCTGGCTTCTCAGTTTTTTCATTCTTTTCTTCCAGAAATTTTTTTGGGGAGGTAGTATTCTATTGCAAGTTCAAATTTTTTTTATTCTATTTTTATTAGGTTAGAATAATAGGACCATACTCATCTGGTGCAAAAATTTAGTGTTTTTTCAGGAAAATTTGGTTTTGTCTTTTTGACATCAGTTATTGATATTTTTGAAAAATGAAAATTTGGGTTTTCTTTTGAGTGTTGAATAAAATGTGATATTTACTCTTATTATATAAACCCATATAAAGTTATTTATGAAGAATGAGTTCTTGTTAGATAACCTGTCTTATAAAAAAAAATTTTTAAAGAATCATAGATGTGTCTACTTTATATGTGGTTAAACTTGAAACCCCGTAAGCCCGATCTCTGAATGTGTGTTAGTATGCACGGAACATTTTTATGCACGTTTTTCCCTTTTTATTTTTTGTCTTTTTTTTTTGCCTCGGCTCTCTTCAAGGGTCTACAGTTGTGGGGGGGATTTGTTTTATATTTTAAACAGAAGGAAGAAATGAAACTGAGTGAAAAGTTTCACTTGAAAGATAAAGTCTTCGTTGGAAGAACTAAGCAATAATTGAACAAACAAGAAGAAATGCTAACAAAAACAATGTATAATTTTATTTGTATTCATTGAAATCAAACACTGTTTATGAAAATTTTTTTCTCTTTTTTTTTTTATAAAAAGCTATCAAAATGATTTTTTGCAAAATTTGTGATTGTCAAAAGGGGTTCTGTGTTTAAAAAAAGCTTTTACCTTTTTTTTTTTTTTTTTTAAGTGTTGGCATTTGGAAAAAGTCAGTGTTATGTTTGATATTGTTTGAGACTGAACTTCTCTTTTATTTTCAGAAATATTAAAATGACTCATACAACAGTATCATAGTTCATGAAATAAGGCAAACACACTCAGGCAGGTCTGTGCACAGGCATGCACACACACACCCCCACACACACACACCCACACCACACACACACACACACACACAAAACCACACACACACACACACAACACAACCCCACCCACACACACACACACGACACACACCACTATATAGACACACCACACACACACAAAACACAACACCACACAACACCACACAACACACACACACCCCCCACACACACACACACCACACAACCCACACACACATAGACACACACATAACACACACACACACACAAAACACACACACACACACACAACCCCAACACACACAACCACACAAAACCCCACACACACACACACACACACACACACACATACACACACACAGTATACAGAGAAACTGGTAATTAACCATATTGGTACCTACTTTTATATGAAATAAGGAAACAAAAATGGGTAGAATTGTAGCTTCCATATATAAGCAATAAGTTGACAGGAACTAAAATTAATGTCATTATTTCACATGTATATTAGTGTTTAAAAGGTAGCATTGTTAATTTAATGTAAGCTTTTAGTGCTGTAGAATGGAACACTGCACTAGATACTGTGATTTATTATCCGTCCAGAAGTTTGTGGAGCTAATTATAAAAGAAGAGAATTTGTGCAATACTATATGGAAGAATTATATATAATTTGCATTACCTATAGATATGAGTGAAATGTGGAATGTCCCATTACATTATTTATTTAAGGAATGTATTTGGAAATAATATGTTGACAAAAAATTTCAAGGGTAATGTACAAAATTGTCTTTAATTCCATATACATATCATTATGTGCATTATAGTACTGCTGGCTCATAGAAGATAAGTAGATGACATTTCTTTACTCAAAATTTTTTTTTATAGAAACTCACTTTGTGGCTATCTAGCGCAGAAATGTGACAAAAATAACGTTCTAACGATAGCATCTTTATGCATTTACTGGGATCTGTCTAAAAATTCATGTTTTGGGTTTTGGTTCAAATCAAATGTTCTTTTTGTTGTTTTTACAGTAAGCATTTGCATAGCACAGGGTTTTATTTTTTTCTGATTCAGTATAACAATTGTATGTGATTGTGATTTTGGAAAAAAAAAAAAAAAAGTGTGATATGCTTATAATGCTTTGGGAACAGATAGTTTGTTTTCACCCTTTTTTTAAAGTACAATTTTTTTTGTCTTTTCGGGTGCC
>NW_023653279.1:0-4969 GCF_015228065.2 Penaeus monodon
TGATAACATAATAATGATGATAATCATGATAATGATGATGATAATAACAGGAATTGTGTCCATATATAATATAAAAAGGTATAAGAAAACATTCCCAAAAGTCGAAAAAACGGCAAATCTACGAAATATGCCTTTGAGAGTAAAACTCCAAAAAGACGTTTTTTCGATTTCTTTTTGGTGATTTCGGCAATTATTAGGGTAAAAATGATAATAATTACCAGAATTGTATTAATCATAACAAAAATGATGATAAAGTGAGAATAAGAGACATTTTGATAACATTTGAATATTATTAAAATTATTATTATTATATTATTATTATTATTCATTATATTATTATTATTATTATTATTATTATTATTATTATTATTTTATTATTTTTTATTATTACTATTATCTTAATTATTAGTATCATTGCCAAAAAAACTATTATATCTGAAATAATAACAAAAATAATAATAAGTATAAGTATAATAATATAATTTCTAGTGGTTTAATATTGTTATTAGTATTTAAATTTTTGTTATTATTATCATTATTATTATTTGTACTGGTAGTATAATTGCAAAAATAATTATTATAACGTAAATAATTACAGTAATAACGATACTAATTAAGATAATGATATAATAATTATTATAAATCGTTATTATTGTTATTTTATTGTTTTTACTATTATTATTGTTGTGGTTTATTAGTATTATTGCAAAAATAATACTTCTCCAATAATTGCAATAAAAATGATAACAATTGCAATAATGATGATAATAATTGCAAAATGAATTTAAAGATGATGATAAAATGATAATGATGATAAAAGATGATGATAACGATAAAATATGATAATCTGATAAAGTGATATAATAACGGATTTGTCCATAAATATAGAGAGGTATAAGAAAAACATTCCAAAAATCAAAAAACGGCAAAAACTACGAAATATAGCCCTTTTGGGGAGTATACTCCCAAAAAGACTTTTTTTTTTGATTTCTTTTTTGATTTGGGAAATTTAAAAGGGAATATGATAATAAATTTCCAAAAATTTTATTAATCATAACATAATGATGATAAAATGAGAATAAAAAAATTTTGATAACATTTGAATATTATTTTAAAAACATTAATTATTTTTTATATCATTATTATTATTATTTTATTATTATTATTATTTTTATTATTATTATTTTCATTATTACTATTATCTTAATTTTTAGTATCATTTGCCAAAAAAACTATTTTATCTGTAATAAAACAATAATAAAAATTTAATATAAATTAATAATAAAAATGCTAGTGGTTTAATATTGTTATTAGTATTATTATTTTATTATTATCATTATTATTTTTTGTACGGTAGTATAATTGCAAAAAAAATTTTATAACATAAAATTTCAGTAAAAACGATACTAATTAAGAAAAGATATAAAAAATTATTATGAAAAAGTTTTATTGTTATTATTATTGTTTTTTACTTTATTATTGTTTGGTTATTATTATTATTTCAAAAATATTACTATAACTCCAAAAATTGCAAAAATAAGTAACAAGTGCAAATGAAAATAAATTGCAATAAAGATGATAAAGAGGATGATAATGAGATAATATGATAATGATGATTAAAGTAAAAAATGATGAAATCATGATAATGATGATGATAAAACAGGGTTGTGTCCATATATAAAATTTAAAAAAAGGGATAAGAAAAGCTTCCCAAAAGTCCCAAAAGCGGCAAAAACTACGAAAATAAACCCTTTTTAGATATACTCCAAAAAGACGTTTCTTCGATTTTTTTGGTGTTTTGGAATTTTAGGGAAAAATGATAATATTACCAAAATTGTATTTTCATAACAATAATGATGAAAAATGAGAATAAAGAGAATTTTGATAACATTTTAATATTATTAAAATTATCATTATTATTTTTTATTTTTTTTTATTATTATTAATTATATTATTTTTATTATTTTATTTTACTATTTCTTAATTTTAGTATCATTGCCAAAAAAACTATTTATCTGTATATTTAACATAATAATAATAAGTATATTATATAAAATAATTAGTGGTTATAATTTTTTTTTAGTATTTTTATTGTTTTTTATTTTATTATTATTATTTGTACTGGTAATAAATTTCAAAATAATTATAAACATAATAATTAAGTAAAAACTTTTCTAATTAGATAATGAAAAGTAATTATTTAAAAAAACGTTTTATTGGTTTTTTATTGTTATTACTTTTTATTGTTGTGGGTTTTTACTTATTTCAAAAAATATACTATAACTCCAATAATTTCAATAATAAAAGTAAAAATTGCAATAATGATGAAAAATTTTCAATAAGATATAAAAGATAATTAGATGATAAAATTTATAAAGATAAAAATGATGATAATCATGATAATGAGATAATAACAGATTGTGTCATATAAATATAAAAAAAAGGGAAAAAAAAACATTCCCAAAAAATCGAAAAAGCGGCAAAAACTAGCGAAATATACCTTTTGAAGATAACTCCAAAAGACGTTTTTTTTGTTTCTTTGGTGTTTTTGGCAAACATTAGGGTAATAAAGATAATAAATTTCCAGAATTGTATTAATCTAACAATAATGAATAAAATGAGAATAAAGAGAAATTTTTTATAATATTTGAATATTTTTAAAAATTAAATTTTTGTTATTATTATTATTTTTTATTATTTTTATTTTTATTATTTATTATTTTTATTATTATTATTTTTTATTATTATTAAATTTTTATTACTATTATCTTAATTATTATATCATTGCAAAAAAAAAATATTATATCTGTAATAATAACAAAAAAAATAAAAAGTATAAGTATAATAATAATGTAGGGTTTAATATTGTTATTATATTATTTTTTGTTATTATTTTCATTATTATTATTTGTACTGGGGTATAATTTTCAAAAAAAATTTTTCTAACAGTAATAAAAAACAGTAAAAAACATCAATTAAGATAAAAGATATAAAAAATTTTATAAATCGTTTATATTGTTTTTTATTATTTTTATTATATTTTTTGTTGTGGTTTTAGTATTATTGAAAAAATATATATAACTCCAAAATTCAATAATATTGAAACAATTGCAATAAAGATGATAATAATTGCAATAAAAGATAAATGATGATAATGATGATAATGTGATGAAAAACGTAAAATATGATAATCATGATAATGAGATGATAAAACAGGAATTGTGTCCATTATTTAAAAAAGGTATAGAAAACTTCCCAAAGTCGAAAAAGCGCAAAATCTAGCGAAAAATAGCCTTTTGAGAGTTCTCCAAAATGACTTTTTTCGGGGGGTTTTTTTGGGGATTTCGGGAAATTAAATTTGGGTAATAATGATAATAATTACCAAATTTTAATCAAACAATAAAAATGATAAAATGAGAATAAAGAGAATTTTGATAACATTTGAATATTTTTAAAATTTTATTATTATTTTTTTATTATTATTATTATTATTATTATTATTTTATTATTATTATTATTTTATTATTATTATTATTATCTTAATTATTAGTATCATTGCCAAAAATCTATTATATCTGTAATAAAAACAATAAAAATAAAATATAAATATAAAAATAATAATAACTAGTGGGTTTTAATATTGTTATTAGTATTTTTTGTTATTATTTCATTATTATTTTTTGTACTGGTATAAATTGCAAAAAAAAATTATTGTAACAGTATTAATTACAGTAATAACGATACTAATTAAGATAATGACATAAAAAATTATTTAAAAATCATTATTATTTTTATTATTATTTTAATTACAATTATCTTTTTGTGGGTTTTTAGAATTAAATTTCAAAAATTATACTATAACTCCAATAAATTGCAATAAAAATGATACAATTGCAAAAATGAATAATAAATTGGGAATAAAGATGATAAGTGATGATAATGATATAATGAGATATAAAGATAATAATGATTAATTGATATGATATGATAATAACAGGAAATTTTGTCCATATATAATATAAAAAGGTTAAGAAAAACATTTCCCCAAATCGAAAAAGCGGCAAAATCTAGCGAAATATAGCCTTATGAAGTTTACTCTAAAATGACGTTTTTTTTTGTTTCTTTGGGGATTTTTGGCAATTTTATAATAAGGGGAAAAAATTTCCCGAATTTTATTAATCATAAAAAATGATGATAAAAGTGAGAATAAAGAGAATTTTGATAACATTTTTTAATATTATTAAAATTTTATTTTATTAAAAAAATTTTTTTATTATTATTATTATTATTTATTATTATTTTATTATTTTAATTATTATTATTACTATTTCTTAATTTTTAGTATCTTTGCCCAAAAAAACTATTATATCTTTAAAAACAATAATAATATAAGTATAAATTAATAATAATAATGCTAGTGGTTATAATATTTTTATTATATTTTTTTGCTTTATTTCATTATTATTATTTTTTACTGGGAGATAATTGCAAAAAAATTTTTATAAAAGTAATAAATTACAGTAATAACATACTAAAAAGATAATAATTAAATAATGATAAAATCGTTTTTTATTGTTTTATTTTTTTTATTACTTTTTATTGTTTGGTTATTAGTATTATTGCAAAAATATATACTATAACTCCAATAATTGCAATTAATGATAACAATTGCAATAATAGATAGTAATTGCAATTTGATGATAAAGATGATGATAATGAGATAATGGATAATGTGATGAAACGATAATATGATGATAAACATGATAATGATGATGATAAAAACAGAATTGGTCCATATACATTTTTTTTTATTAATATGGACACAATTCCTGTTATTATCAATCATTTCATGATTATCATCATTATTATCGTTTTATCATTTCATCATTATCATCATTATCTATTTCATCAAAACTTTATCATCATTATTGCAATTTTTTCTTTTATTCCATTATTGGGGAAAATTTTT
>NW_023653282.1:0-4968 GCF_015228065.2 Penaeus monodon
TTATAAATATAATATATATATATATAAATTAATATTTTTAATATATACAAACACATAGATAGATAGATTATTTTTATATATTACTTTAAAAAATTTTTATATATTATTATATATATATATATATATATATTTTTGTTGGTGTGTGTTTGTGTGTGTGTGTGTGTTGTGTGTATGGTGGTGTTTGTGTGGGTGGGGGTGTTTTATTTATATATGCATTTACATATTGGATATATACATATATGTCTGTGTATGTTATATGTCTTATATATATATATATATATTATATATATATATATATATATTTTATATATATATATTTAATCTTGGTGTGTGTGTGTGTGTGTGTGTGTGTGTGTTTATATATATTTTGGGGTTGTGTGTGTGGTGTGTGTGTTTTTGTGTGTGTGTATGTATATTATTATATATAATTTTATATATTTCTTTTTATATTTTAAAATTTTAAAAAGGGTATATCAATTATTTTTTAAAAGGGTCCCCTCTTTGCCTTTTTCATAAAGCACTCCCAAATCTTGCAGCTATCAAAATAAAAAAAGAATAATAATAAATAAATTTAAAATATCTAATTTTTTATCCAATATCCTTATAAAAAAAAAGATCAAATATAATCTTTATATCTCTTTTTTTTTTTCACAACCAACACTAATCAAATTTTTGAAAGAAAAGTAAAATTAAATTCTGAACTATCCCCAAAAATCTTTACCGTTTACCGCCCAAAGCTCCCAAAACACAGGTAAGTTGAGCTTAAACAAGGGTTTTCCGTCCCACCTCCGAACACAAGGCAAGTCTACAGCTGACCACCCATTTCATCTTCTAACATTTAGAGAGGGTCTCACCTCCCAATCGACAATTCGTTTCAAAATGCCTTCACACCTTATCAATTTCCCTGATCTTGCTGGGGCCCCCCTATCTTATCAAAAAAGGAAATTAAACCGCCATCCTGTATTTATGTAACACCAGTCACTTGTAAACGGTTTGTATCTATCACCACTCCTTTGGCTTTGCTGTGTTATTTTTTCTTCGGGTTTTTTTAATAGAAAATGATAGCGACAATAGATAGATGATAATAAAGAGATATAAGACAGAGGAAAAGATACAGAGAAATATGATAGATAGATATGGAGAGAGGGGGGGGGGGGGGGGGGGGAGAGAAAAGGAGGGAAGAGGAGGGAGGAAGAGAGAGAGGGGGGGGGAAGAAAGAGAAAGAGAGGGGGGGGGAGGGAGGAGGAGAGCCCCGCCCCAGCGGGTGACAAAAAAACCGGAAAAGGCTGGTGAGATGTAGGCGGTTAACGATCCATAAGGGGGAAAAAAGGGGAGGGGGGGGAAGAGCAAAGGAGGCAAAAACATGTTTATAATTGTGTATCCCCTCACTTCTTTTATCTCTCTTTTATCCTCTCTCTCTCTCTCTCTCCTCCTCCCTCCTCCTCTCTCTCTCTCCTCTCTCTCTCTCCCCTCCTATCTCCCCCTCTCTCCCCTCTCTCCCCGTATTGTGTTGGTGGGTGTGTAATGTTGTATTTATATAGATAATTATGTGTGTATCTGTGTGTGTGGGTGGTATATTTTGTGTTGTGTGTGTGTGTGTGTGGGGTTTGTTGTGTGGTGGTGTGCGTGTGTGTGCGTGTGGTTGTGTGTGTGTGTGTGTGTTGTGTTGTGTGTGTGTGTGTGTGGAGAGTGTTTTTTTGTTGTGTGTAATATATATTATATATATAATATATTATATAATATATTAATATTTTTATATATATTATATAAATATATAATATGAAGAAGTTTACCAAAAAGGTAACCCCGGCCTCCCCGGGGGAAAGAACTGGGGACCCTACCACGTACTCATCCAAAGCACAAAACTAAAAACTACAATAGTATCATGCTGTGACCAGGGGCGGCTCAGCATAAACCTCCCGTAAAAAAAAAAAAAAAAAAAAAAAAAAAAAAACAAAAAAAAAAAAAATATATATATAATTATTATATATATATTATATTATATATATATATATACATATATTATTATATATTTATATTTTAGGGTTTGTGTTTTGTGTGTGGGTGTGTGTGTTTGTGTGTTGTGGTGTGTGTGGGGTGTGTGTTTATATTTTTATATATATTATATATATATTTGTGTGTGTGTGTGGTTTGGGGTGTGTGTGTGTGGGGTGTGTGTGTTTGTAAATTATATATATATTTTATATTTTTATATATAATTATTATTTTTTATATTATTATTATTTTTACATTGTGTTTTGGAGTTTTGTTGTATGTTGTGTGTAGTATATATTTATTATATTATTTTAAATTTATATATTAATTATTTATTATTTAATATTATTTATATTCTTTTTCTTTTAACGGTGGGTTTTGTCTGAGCCGCCGGGGGTCCAGCATATACTTCTTTGTATTTTTTTCTGTTTGATGCTTTTGGAGTCGTACGTGGTGGGGCCCCCGTTCCTTTGCACGGAGATGCCGGTGGACCTTTTTTTGGTAATCATTCTCTCTATTTTCCGGGCTTGGGGGCCCCCCACTTGACTTGGGCTGGCTTGGCCCCCAGTGGGTAGGTAGGCAATCGGGTGAAATTCCTTGCCCAAGGGGAAAAACGCGGGGGTCGGTGCTCGAACCCTCGAATTTGATTGCCTTCGTGACAGTTTTGGTCCGAGCTCTAACCATTCGCCCCGCGGCCGAATGTTTTTATAATATATATATTATTATTATTATTATTATATATAATATTATATATATATATAATATTTTATGTTTGTGTGTGTGTGTGTGGTTGGGTGTGGTGTGTGTTGTTGTGTGTGTGTGTGTGTTTTATATATCATATATATTTATATATATATTATTATATTTATAATATTATATATATATATATATATTTGCTTTTTTATTTTTTCTTTTTATTTTTATTTATTTATTTTATTTTAATTTTGTTTGTGTGGTTGTTTTGTGTGTGTGTGTGTGTGTGTGTGTGTGTTGTGTTGTGTTGTGTTATGTGTGTTATGTTGTGTGTGTGGTGCATCTTTAGTACGTACTGTGTTAGCCGGGTGTTTAATAAATGGGTATTTTAGGAAGTCAATTGCTTTTCATAGTGCACCTCCCAAAAACTCCTATCTCAAATGTGAGTGGGCGATTCCCGTTGTTTGCGCCGTAAACCGATCAGTTTCCCCATATCATCCTGAAACTAACCTGCTTCATCGATTTTTTCCATGGAAACTTCTTTTCATATAGATTTTTTCTTTTTTTGTTTGATCTTGCGTTTACAATTTTAGTTTGTATTGTTTTTTGAAAAAAATTTTAATATGGTGTAGTCTGCGTGTGTGTGTGGTGGGGTTTTGGTGTGTGTGTGTGTGTGTGTTCGTGTGTGTGTTGTGTGTTGTAAATTTTGGTGTGTGTGTGTTGTGTCTTGTGTTGTGTGTATGTTGCGTGTTGCGTGTGTATTTTTACGCAAGCATGTAAGCTGGCCAATAACTCGCGCCCACCAAAAAGTTGAGCTGGGATTTTATCGGGTAACGTGTAAAAATTCAAGTATAAAAAATTTAAACCCCGTTGTTCGTGTTAAAAAAACAACTCTAAACAAATTTTCATTTTGGTATTTGAAATAAAATGCTTATGAAACTTTGAAAAATAGACGTACCAAATCTTATTTTTAAAGTGATGTTATGCCCAAATGTTCAAAATTTATAAATAATAATAATAAAAATAATAAAATAATAACAATAAAAATATTTTAATATAATAGGATGATTAAAAAAATAATGGTAATAATAATAAAATATAATAAATAATAATAATAATAATAATAAAAATAAAAATAATATAAAAAAAATAAAAATAATAATAAAATAATAACAAATGAATCAAAAAATGAAAAAAAAATAAAAAATTAAATTTTTTTTATATAACTGTCCCCTGTATTTGTTTCTTATTCAAAAACGAAAACAACAGCTGCTTTTTTTTAAAAAAGTTTTTCTTTGTCCGCTTAAACCGGTTACGAAATATACAGGAATATTTTTCTGTACTTTTCCCGAAAACCGGATGGAACGAGTGCTGCTTTCACGTCCCTCAGTTTGTTGCAGTATTAATGAAACTTAAATGGTTCAGAAAAAAAAAAAGAAAAAAAAAAGTAATCCACTTGACTCAAAGGTTATTCCTTAAAATTTTTAGTATTTTGGGTAGACGAACGTTTTGAAGGGACTTTTCCCCCTTTTTCTTCTTCTTTTTCCTTCTTCTCTTCTTTTCTTTTTTCTCTTTTTCTTCTTTTTTCTTTCTTTTTTTTTTTCCCTTTTACTTTCTCTCTTTTTTTCTTCCTTTTTTGCATTTTGCTTTTTACCTATCTCTTTCTTCGTTCTTTCTTCCGTTTTGCTTCCTTGTTTTTTCTTTCTTTCTTTCTTTCTTTTTTTACTTTCGTAACTTTCCTCTCTCCCCTCTCCTCCTCTTCCTCTCTCTCCCCTCTCTCCTCTCTCTCTCTCTCCTCTCTCCTCTCTCCTCTTTTTCTTCTATCTATCTTCTATCTATCTATCTTTCTTTCTTTCTCTTCCTCTCTCTATCTCTCTCATCTTTATCTTTTTTTTCTTTCTCCCTTCCTCTCTTTCTTTTTTGTTTGTCTTTCCGAAAAAAAAATCACTGTTTTCCTTCTAATAAAAACTATAAAAAAAAATTTATCTTTTTTGCGAGTGTAATGGAGCAGTATAGCCAAAAGAGCTTAACTTCGATTTGGAAAATTTAAAACGAGTGTTTGCCTCTGAAAATTTTAATTGCATTCATTTCAATTATTCAAAAGGGGAAAAAAAAGTTGCTTAGCTTTTCGTATTATTTTTCTTAACAAAAGAGTTTATTTTATTATACTTGAGGGCACTATTTTTACCAATAAAAATCCCCGACAAACTAAGGGGCGTTAATCATTTATCAGCACTGCGCTATACATACGTACATACTATAACATACATACTTCTATAT
>NW_023653283.1:2500-4968 GCF_015228065.2 Penaeus monodon
AGAGAGAGAGAGAGAGAGAATGGGGGAGGGAAGGAGAGAGAGAGGCGATAGATAGATAGATAGATAGATAGATAGGTAGATAGATAGGTAGATAGATAGGTAGATAGAGAGAGAGAGAGAGGCTATCATTACAAGTTACCAGAGTCAACACACTTTTCAAGATGTTCGATCTTTAGCGAGGCAAACGTACCCTTTCAACGGGGAAAGCATTAAGGCCATAACATCGTAGTGAATCGGGGGAGAAATCGCTCTTATATGGCAGAAATCTGAATATTATTATATCTCTTTAAGGAAAAACATCCAGAGTCCACATTACAGGTAAATGAGAAAGAAAAAATAAAACAAAACTGAAAAAAATAGAGGAAGATGGAGATGGGAGAAGAATAGAAAGGGAGATGGATGAAGGAGGAGGAATGAAGGAAAAGGAGGAGGCAAGGAAATAAATGAAGTTGGAGGGAAAAGGGGGGGATAAAAATTAGCCGAGGGAGAGAGGATTAGAGAAAAAATAAGTGAGGATGGGATAGAGAAACACAGAGTGAGAAGCACAAAGAAAGATTGAGTGATGAAAGGAACAGAAAATGATTGAAGGAGGAGATGAAAAGAGGAAGACTGAGGAAGAAAGGTATAGAGAAAGACAGAATGAAAAGAGGAACAGAGAAAGATTGAAGAGGAAAATAATAGAAAAGGATAAAGTAGAGAATAGAGAAGGCGAGAGACAAGAGGAATAGAGAAAAATATGGTAGGAGAGGAACAAGAGAAAGAAATGGGGAGGAAAGGAGAAGGAATTAGGGAGGAGAGAATAAGAGAAAGAATGAAGAATGAGAGAATAGAGAAAGTTGAGAGAGGAGAGGAATAGAGAAGGACTGAGGGGAGGAGAGGAAACGAGAAGGCCTAAAGAATGAGAAGAATAGAGAGAGGAGAGGATGGAAGAGGGGATTAGAGAAAGGGAGATGGAGAAAGATATGATTAAAGAGCAATGGAGGAAGAAGAAAGAAACAGATACAAAAAAGAGATAATGACAGAGATAGAAGGAGGAAGGTGAGAAATATAGAGATCTAGAGAGATCTAGAGAGAAGAGAGAGGGAGAGAGAGAGAGAGAGAGAGAGAGAGAGAGGAGAGAGAGAGAGAGGAGAAGAGAGAGAGGAGAGAGAGAGGAGAGAGAGGAAGAGAGGAGAGAAAGAGAGAGGAGAATGGAGGAATAGAGAGAAATGGAGAAAGAAATTAAAAGGGACGGAGACAGAAGATGGTCAATAAATGGAAAGAAGTGCCGGCAAAGTGGACTCATATCAGGAAAAAAATAATGGAGATATGTGGAACTGAGATAGGTGAAGAAGAAGAAGACAAAAGAAAAAGAAGAAAAAAGGAAAAGTACGGGAGTATATCGATAAGAGGATCAGGAAGAACGGATGAAACAGGGAGTATGCAGTATTTTCTTATCCTTTCTGCATGAAAACAAAAACATTTTATATCCCAATGGTTTTTTTCCCTTCTCAGAGAGAATGGCAGAAAAAATATCATCACTATTATCATTATTGTTATTGTCTCATCCAATCATTCCCTGGCCACGCATAATTAGAAATATTTGTTAGAAAATGCTCTCACCCATATACACCGTCAATGCCATTATCATTTTACAGTAAGACCATCATCATCATTATCACTTTCCATTCCTAGCCAGAACGAAAACGTAAAAACAAAAAGGCACATCATCACTATCCCCTCGCCATCATCATCCCGGCCACATTCCCCGCCGCAGCCTTTGGGCACCGTGATCATCCAATCTTTTTTTTGCTTAATGATAAACGGACAGACTCCCAAATGCTCACATTTTAGCGTCACTTCACAGCGGAGATCAGGGCCCATTTCCGGAAACGATTCCAGCCAATATGCCGCTCAAAATTGGACAAACATCATCAGGGGCATTTTTCTATAGGGAATGTTTCCCCACCCGACAGGAGCCCGTCCACGCACGCATATGCACTAGGTGCACACACACACACACACACACACACACGCACACACACACACACACCCCACACATATAATCACGTACGCACACATATATGTATAAATAGACACACACAAGCATATATATATATATTATATATATATATATTTTATATATATATATATTTTTATATATGTATATATGTTATATATGTGCATATATCCCCCCACACCACACACACACACAACCACAACAACACACACCCCCCAAAACACACACAACACACACAAAACACACCCCACAAAAAACACCCCAATAATATAAAAATATTTATAAAAAATATATATATATATATATATATTATATATATATATGATATATAAAATATAAAAACAAAAAAAACAAACAAAACACACCACACACACCCCCCAAAAAAAAAAAAAAAAACCAAAAAAAAAAAAACAAAAAAAATAAAAAAAAAAAAAACACCCCACACCCCCCACACACACACCCCAAAACA
>NW_023653284.1:0-4968 GCF_015228065.2 Penaeus monodon
TTAAGAACTGAGTTTTGCTTTTATAGGCATCTCACCTTCTTGAAGCCGATGTCTCCGCTGTATTCTCTGAAGCACTGACGGCACATCATGAGAGAGTACTTTCTGATCAGCCATGACGGTTAGAGCAGGACGGCGAAAGAGAGAAAGCAATTTAACAATTTGAGGCTATAAGTGATTAGACTTAAGGTATGCGCACACTAAGCTGGGCAAATAAATGACAGTCTTGTAAAGCCAAAGTTGCCCTTGACATTACAAGAAATAATTTGCATATATGAACAGCAACAAGTAAAGGAAAAAGATTGCAGAAAGTGCTGCTCACAGCTAATCCACTAGTGCTCCCAAGTTTCTGCTGTATCTTGTGATGCTTGCCAAAGTGAAAACCAATGGGGGTTGGGGGACTACCAACATTCCCCCCTGGCAGTCTGCCTAATCACTTCGATAACTGAATAAGTTACAAGAAAATGTACGTCCAAGTCATCTGTATAGCCTTCCCCTGCCAATTCTAACCAATAAAAAAAAGCAAACATTTACATTAAAATCTTACTGTAACCAGATCTGAGCTATGGGAAAAAGAAAATTGCAAGGTAAAGTGTGGATTTTGCTCAATGACCACAAAACCTGGTCACTGTGGAATGACCAATGTACATACTGGGAAGACGGTTTGAACTCTGTGGTAATTTATGATCCCAAGTTCAGTCAGAATATACAGTGGAGGTTGTTGGTTTGTTGGTGTGCAAGGTGTGGGGGGCCATGAAATTGCTTACTGTGGTGCTAATCCAGATCATTGCTAGTAAATCATGGCCAAATTGGATTGGCATCACAATGGCATACTCTGCTCCTTACATTGCAAGTAATTTCATACCCTTTCTTGTACTTGAAATAGTGAACAAGCTGGACAAATAATATTTGATACCACAATCATTGGGTTAACAAATGGATTATTTATATTTGCCCATATCCACTCTATACTTATTGTGATCTCCCTTATATATAATAATTCCACTAAATTCCGAGTTGTGGAGTAGACTTTGGAGCAGTTCATTTGAATTGTTGGTATTTGTTATCAAGAGGAACACACCCTCCAGATACCAAGTCCCAAAAATAGGGTGTCATGCAAACCTAACTTTTTCTACCTTCTATTTAATCCCCAACAAGGGGGGCACCCCCCCCCCTCATTTCTTAGCACTTGCAAACTTACAGAAAACATTTTTCCTACCATCACCGACACATTTGATGAGAAAATTTGTAAACAATACGATGAGACAATTCAAATAAAATTTTCTAGAGATTAGGTATAAGCAGGATAAAATATATATATATATATACAAATACAAATCAAAGGAATTTAACTTTGAAAACTCAAAAATAATGGGAAAGCTAAGAACATTAAGCACATTGATGATTAATAAAGGTCAAATACCACTGGTTGTGTAAAGGTGTTGCATGTGGTAACATGGTGCATATATTGATTTTGTGGTAAATAGGTGTCCAGAGCAGCTGTACCTGTGTTTATGATGGTAAAGTTAGAGTTTCACCTTTTACAGAGAAAATATATGCAAATAAATAAATTTAAGAAAGTGATATTTTATGTACTTCTGTTGGAAGTAAAAAATTAAGTTATTTGATGCGCAAGTATCAGAGCCCCAAACAAAACTCGAATATCTTAAAAAATGCCATCTGATTTACTTTTCGAAACCAAAATGACGAAAAGTGACACGTATAGTGGGTAAGTAACATTGTAGTAACTTTGGCAAAACTGAAGGTGAAAGGTGCAATTTGCATTAAAATAATTTATGAACATATTGAAAAAAGTGAAGGACTCATTTTTAAGTTGCCCACATTACAATCTACCTTGCAAATATCGTGAAGATAAACATGCATGGAATTGTGGCAAATAGAATAGATGGTGCAATAGTTTTTTTCTTGGCCAGCAATTACACAGGCACATTTTTGAAGGGGGACACATTTGCCATCAATTACAGTAATTTATATTTTGTTAATCATTGGCTTCAAGAGCATTGGGCTTATGAAATGGTTATTTAATGCATTAGCATGTCTAAAGCGCAAGTAGCATAGACTTGAGTAGTTTTTCTGAAGTAACCCAAAATTTAAGAAATCAAAATCTACAGGAGGTGCTGGTATAATTGTTGAGGTCTTTTAAACACTACTTGTGCACTGGAAATATAACTGAGGTAGGGAAGTCAAGTGTGGGTCTTTGGGGGAAACTTATAGTATGGCTGGTAGGCAATAACCGTAGTACAGACATGCTCATACCCCTAATAAACCATTAAACTAAACCATGAACAATATCAGCCCACTATAATTTTGAAAGTCATGGAAACAAGTGCCTTATCATTAATCTTTCACAAAACTTTGTGGACCCACACTTCCCACATATCCACACACACTATCAAAAGGCTGTGGTGGGACTTAAAGTGGGTCAAAAGTTCTGGTATGCAATCCAAATATAAATCAATACATACTGCAGTCTAGTTTTATTACCGATTCTGCCACTCCTCTTCACAATTTTTTTTCTCAAGATGGCATAGCTCTATCGAGGTGAGAAAGCGGAAGTTTCCCTTACCTTCACCAATTCCTATAGTACAGGATATCTCCTGAACACGAGTAAATCGGGTAGGAGTTGATTATGCCTTTATCACCGATAAACAATATTCTAATTTTACACAATAAAAAAAAATCAAGAGACTGGAAACACATTTCCATGGTATTTGTTATCGAGAGCAATGCACCCTTCAGAGACAAAGTCCAAAAACCAGGGTATCAGGCAACCCAAAAATCCAAACCTAACCTTTCCTACTTTCTATTTATTTCTTAGACTGGGGTGCAAGCCCCAATGTACAACCTCCTTTATTAACACTTTGTAACTACTTAAAGAAAACATATTAAGAACTCGGTGTGTGAAGGTGTTGTGGCCATTTTTGTCATTTGCTGGTAAATAGCAGCAGCTACAGTGTACTTATATTACTCTATCATGCTCTATAAGACGGCAATGTTCATTTTCTTTTATCTCTGTGCATTGCTCTCAGTAACATTAACCATTTCTGTTGACACTGCTGGGTTATGTGTACTTAGTATCATAAAATACTGCTTGGTCAGTGGGGTCAGCCTGTACGCAAGGCTGGAGTGCATGGAAAGTATGTTTGGCTACATCTTGCAGACTCCCACGCCCAATGTCTGGCCGTTGCCAGAAATCACCACAGTTTTATCACACTGGTATTCCTGCTACCCGGCTGTGATGGGTTCAGTATGGACATCTGTACAGGTTTTAATCATTTTACACAATGCACTGAACAGTGCACGTGAAATGATTATTTATTGTATCAAAAACCTATAAATGTGTACTTTGTATAATTACCAGTTTTTAATAAATTAGCAGATTACACTTCATGAGCCACAAATGCTAGCTGACAAAGTTCAGAAAAGGTCAGTGTTCTCTGAGCAATCATGACTATTTCGGAAAGGTGTCCACTTGTCCAGAAAAAAATGTGTGTGTCTGGCAGTTGTCAAAGGAGGGGCGGTGAAAAATTGTTGGTATTTGTTACCGAGAGCGACGCAGCCTCCCGAGACAAAATCCTATAACTGGGGTATCGTGTGAAACCCAAATATAAACCTGACCTTTCCTATCTTCTACTTGTTCCCTTGACAGGGGGTAAGCCCCTCTGCACCCCCCCTTGTTAGCACTTCAAGCCAACTTCCTGCAAACAAACACTAAGAACTCTGGCTGGGTGCTGTGGACTTCGTCTCGAAGCAGTGACACGTAAAGGACATTTTCACTAACTGGTAAACATAATGCCGCTACAGGCATACATGAATTGCTTCTGGCAATTTTTTAAGCTCTACAAGAAAGCATTTCTCTCACCACGAGCCATTCGGCGGCCCTTCCTCCCCCTCGGGGAACTGTCGCCACTACGTTGCTCTGAACACTTTCGACATGGAACACTCAGACAGTGGGCCCCAAACCCTCAAGCATCGGCGACGAGTACATCTATTAAATGAACTCGACGTCTCCCTGTTCTCGAAGGCCCGGGAAGCTCGCACACGACCGGCGACAAACAAAACCAATAATTCATCTTTCTTACTCCGGGATGATCACCTTCAGACTTCCACAGCTAAACGAGACACGTACACATCTCCCATTTCCCTTAAATACAATAAAAAACAACCGAGAAACCAACAACCCAAAAAATAGTCGAAGAATCTCGAACCTCCGAACATGTAAACATCCATCACGTGTGTTTGTCACCCACCTTCCTTCCAACCGCCTCTCTCCACTTCAAATCCCCTTATTTCTCGACACTTCCTTCCCTTTCCCCTAAAGCACGAGGCCCTCCCGCACGCCCCCGCGATACCCACCAGCGCCGGGATCCCTTGCCGTATTTCTTGGGGTGAGAATTCCACAGAGTGTCGAAACCCATGTTGGCTCTGCCTGTGAGCGGACGAGAAGGGCGCAGGGCAGCCTCCGCGCAGCCGACGTGCACGACGGTTCTCTCTCGGCTGTTGGCCTTTTTATTCCGGTTTGCATGCAGAGGTAGCGGTTGGATGGAGAATTTCCCTCTTTGTGAGGAATTGTTACTGATATTGGGGGAGTGATGTGTTTTATTAAGTTTTAAAGATATTTTAAACTGCTGCGTGACAAATGACAAACGCTGAGCGTGATTGCGCGATACACAGTGTGTATATATATAAACATACACATACAGACATATTATTATTAATATATAATATATATATATATATATATATATATATATATATATAAACATACTCATACAGACATATATATGTATATATAAACATACACATACAGACATGTATATGTATACATAAATCCATATATACATACATATATATATATATATATATATATATATATACACACATACATACCTACATTTGTGTATACATATATAACAATACACACACCACACAACACACACACACACACAC
>NW_023653285.1:0-4968 GCF_015228065.2 Penaeus monodon
TATTAAATATTATAATTATAAATAATATATATATATTATATAAAATAATAATAATAATATACTGTGGTGACACAGAGTGGACTTAAGGCGGATAATAAAAGTAACCTTGGCTTTCGGCTTTATTCGCTTGAAAGTGAGTGGATGCAGCTGGACTCCTTCTGCTGGGGTCTGGTGAATGTTCCCCTTTTTCAGCGGCTCCTTCCTGGGCGGTGCTTCCTTCCGCAGCTGGAGGTCAGATTTTTTTGGAAGGAACGAAAGAGTAAACCCATCTGTTAAGGACGGGACAAAATGATTTTATTGAAAGGGAATCTCGTCAAAAGTGCATTGGGAGCGTATGTTGATACTAGACATAAAGAACATGTGAACAAGATGGAAGTTGTAATTATCTACGGTGGGGCCCGTGAAGCATACGAAATGGTCTGGGGACATTCATCAAAAAGTCGGGGGATGGAATGGAAGGGATTAAACCTTGCTGGGACTTAAGGATCATAGTGGGGCAGAAGAGAGGACACACGGGGTATTATAAGCAATGTGGGGAAAAAGGTGAAATACTGTATGTTTGAAATGTGTTTAAGGGTGGGAGGGTATGATGAGGACAGACCACGAGTTGTCAGGTAAAAACATGGGTGGTCGTAAAGAGTATTGTATCTCAAAGGTTAAAAAGGGTCTGGTAAGACATAGAGGTGACCCTGTTTATAAAGTTGTGCATATCGTGTGGGGATATTAACCTGGAAGGACCACACCTTGGGCAGCCACTATTAGGTCCGTATTGAAGTGCACTACATCACTCATATCTCGTTTTTGTTCTTCGATACTAGAGCATAAAGTGGAGAGCGAATTAATGTTTTTACTAATGTAATTTAACGCATGAACGGAAGAGTCAAATCTTGCAGTGACATTATGGAGGATGACTTATATTCAGCAAACAGATGTTAAGGGTGTCTCGTCGATACACCAAAAAATGCATGTGCAATGTTTCTAATTGTTTTATAAGACCACGGCGAGGGCGTGAATGATTCCCGGTAGTGAATTTACTCAAGTCATTTACTGTGGTTTTCCCGGATGTGAGTGAGAAAGTCCCCTCTGTGTACCATTCAAAATCTTATCGTGACAGATGTATGATCTTAGCTCTATGGCTTGGCAGGGTGAAATGTGGCAAGTGAAGAGAACTCTGATAAAGGAGTGAGTACTACAGTTATCTCAAACAAAATTAGTGGGACAGGGAAGGTTTACACCAGATTCTCTATATGGCCGCCAGGACGTTCCATAATTCCCAGGGAGATGGGCGCCACTAACAACGAAAGGGACGGGAAGAAGACGAGACTCATCTGCAAGAATATAGGAAATTGGGGTTAGGGTGATGGCACTGCTACCAGACAACCCCTTTACAAAGTACTTATTAGCAAACTTCAGTTTCTTTAAGTGAGCCATGTCCCGTGACTCATCCTTTAAGTCCCCAGAGAGTGCCCTTTATTCCGACACTGTTTTTTCCGTAGATTCCCAGGAGATGGGCGCCACTAAAGGAGAAGGGACGGGAAGAAGACGAACTCATCTGCAAGAATATAGGACTTGGAGTTAGGGTGATGAACTGCTACCAGACAACCACTTTACGAAGTACTTATTAGCAAGCTTCAGTTTCTCAAGGTGGGGCCATGTCTGTGACTCATCCTTTAAGTCCCTAGAGAGTGCCCTTTTTATTCCGACCTCTATTTCCCTGTAGACCCATCGAAGATATGGGCTAACTTGGGCATAGGAGAGTTTGTGGACTTTTTGCTCTTAAAGACTAGTGTACCAACCTCATTTGTCTTTAATCCTAGCTATCTTATGTTGGTTTGCGATTATCCTGTCCCTGGATAGGTTAGTTTTTCCTTAGCTAAATTAAAAAGCTTTTTGTTGTCTGATAAAGTGTCTTGCTATGTCATCAAGTTAAATCGGCTCCTCAAAGCTCATAAGGCAAATCTTTTGTCATACAAAAACAGGAAATGAGGGATGTACCAGCGAAGAAATAAAAATTTCAGTTAATAGCTGACGTAATGGGAGACAGAGTCCAAATCATATCATGGTCATAATCATAGTTTTCATTAAGTTTAAAGATGACTGTTCAGTCTATCGTAATACCATTGGCTGAAGGTCGGTAATGGGAGGTATATTTCCTTTCTTGACATTCATTAAGTTGGGAGAACTGCGAGAGATGTTATTACAAAATTCGGTTCCATTACACTGCTGAGCTGGCTTCGGGGACCGGTATTTGCATATGATATGGCTAAAACGGATCTCAACGGTGGTGAGCCGACTTGTCTGGTATTGGAACAATTCACAGGGATCTAATGAAGTTAACAATGAAAACCTAGAATGTTACCTGTTCCCCTGGGGGTTGATATAAATCCTGATAGGGATCACAAGATACCTTTTTGAAGGGAAGTTTAGGGGTATCATACAGCAATGCAGGGACAGGCTCATGGGTTGAACCCCTATATAATGGCAACACGACAACTCTTAACATGTCGAAAACTCTTTGGCATAACCTGAAAGGTGGGAAACACAAACTTGGTCTAGCATGCTGAACGGGTTTGGAACTTCAGCATGAGCTGTTTCTAATGACTCACGGGAATATCTAGGAATGAGGGAAAAAAGGCATCAGGAACTGCTAACTGTCTATAAATAATTTTTTATGCTTTCGTTTTTTCTTGGTTATGGCCAATCTAAAGATAAGGCCAGACTCGCCCCAGGTAAAATCCTTAACCAGAAGACTTTTTTTGGGGTAAAGGTGTGCTAGGGTTAGTTTTCTAGACTCTTATGATGTCCTTATAAAGCTATCATTTCTTTATGTCATTAATATCAAAAGTATCCAGGGGGGGCAGTTCTCAGAGAATAGGGAGTACACAGCTGTTTGAGATAAGGTATCTCCCAAACTTTATTGAAAGGGGCCAGGGGTATACACAATTAAAGGGTTGAACTCTAGAAAGGGTATCCAAATTTCCCCTGGCCAATCACCATGGAGGTTTTACAGGACATGATATGGGTCAGTGGTTGATGGTCCGTTCTTACTTCTATATCATAGCCTAGAATTAATTGTCGAAAATGTCTGAGTGCCCATATAATGCTTAGCAATTTCTTGTCATAGTCGAATAATGCTTTTTTGGTGATGTTTAAGACCCGACTCGCAAAAACAATAGGTTTTAGCTTCCCCTCGAATTCTTGCATAAGTGCGAGCAATCCCAAAACGGGTCAGTTTTTAATTTAGATTTCAGGGATTGAAATGAAAAATCCGCTCCTTCCCCAAAGTCGGTCTTTTTTTTTTTTTGCTAGGGGACAAAATGGATAGAAGGGTCGTAAAAAAACCTGCAAAAACCCGTGTTAATCTAATTTTGACCCCTAGGGACGGGAAAATTACTTATGTGCTTTAAGTTTCGTCTTGGGGAGTTTCCCGTAAATTATGGATGACCAAAAATTCAGGGAAGGGGAAAAAAAAAAAAAAGTTTAATGGTCAATCCCTTCTCTTGTCATAAAAATCTTCCGGGGCTTTCTTCATGCTCGGCAACATTTTTTGACCCCCAAAAATAGGTCATCCAGGAAAATGGTTCATCTTCCCAAAACAGATCACTCATGACAAGGGACTTTTTCTTGGGCCAAATTTCCAAGTCCACAAGGGGGGAAAAAGCATTATTTTTTTTAAATCAGGATGCATGAGTAACTGAGGGAAACATTGGCTAAGTCAGAATTGGGGAAGATTTTGTTGTTGTACCAATGTCTTGTAATAACAGTCGAAGGGGGGGAAAATGGAAGGGTTCAGGAATAGCCAATTTGTTTAGGCGTCGTAGTGATAACTGGTTCTTTTCCCCACTTTTTTTTTTTGGGTACAAGTACATTGGACTGACCCGTTGATTACTGGGTATTTATCCCTTGGGAGTAGATCATTACCCTTGTCGAGAGTAGAGTGGCGGTATGGGGATGCATAACTTGGATCATAGCAGGCTGACATTTGGGGAAACCCTAAAACTCGGGAGGCGATATCCGAGAGTGTTTATGAGAGGCGGAGGTGACTCCCCCAGGGGGGTGATTTGAGGGTCCCGTGAAGGCAGGAAATTCATGACTTCACCCTTTTGCATTCATGATCGACTACCCGGTATTGTTGTGAAATCGGGGTGTGGGTATTTGGTTAGGGTTTAAAATTTGGGGGAGTGACTCCCTCAATATGGAAAAAAGGCTGGGGAAGATTCAAATCCATTCCACGAGATCCTTGTGCAAAATAGGGAGCACCCTATTTACACGTGTTCAACTTAAAAGGATTCAAGAAAGGGGGAATGGTGGTATCTCCTTGACCAACAGTATAAAGCACTCTCCACTGGTCCTGAAAAGGGTCCCTAGGTGTAAAAAGTACTGGGGTAGGTCAAGAGGGGGTTTTTATGGGGAGGGGCGGGTGGGGTCTTGTTTCCAAAGGCCCCGAGATTTATTTTTATTCAAAATTACTGCCCCCCCCCGTCACAGCTAAGGGCATTTGCGGGGAATACCTTTTAAAAGAATATTAAAATATTTAAACTTTAAAATCAGAATAAATATTTACAAAAACAATTAAAAAAATAAAAAATCAAAACTAAAAATTATGCTTTAAGTATTAAAATATTGCATAAACCTTATGCTAATTAAATTTATGAAAAATTAGTTCCCTAAGAAATAATGGGGGGGCGGGGGCCGAATGGGTTTGAGCGTCGGACTCAAGACTGTCCACGGTAATCTGAGTTCGAGGGTTCGAGTCCCCGCCGGCGCGTTGTTTTCCCCAGGCAAGGAAATTTACTCGATTGCACCCGCCCGGGTGGCCAAGCCAGCCCAATCAGTGCTGGTCCCAAGCCCGGGTAAATAGGAGAAAGATTTCCTAAAAAAAAAAGGGAACACCGGGCCCCTCCATGGAAAGGAAACTGGGGACCCTACCACGGGTTTTAAAAAAAAAACTCCCTCCCCCCAAAAAGA
>NW_023653286.1:0-4967 GCF_015228065.2 Penaeus monodon
ATTTTTTATATATATATATATATATATTATAAAATATATATATTTATAAATTATATTTAAAAAAAATATATTATAATATATATATATTATAAATATATATATATATATATTTTTTTAATAAAAAAGTTTAATTTATCTGCTATTATCTTCTACTCTATTATTATTATCTATTATTATCTATCTATTTTATTATCCTTCTTCCTATATATATATTATAATAAAATATATATATAAATATATATATATATAAAAATATATATATTATATATATATATAAATCTATCATAATGGTTTTAATTATGTTTAATAATATAACATTTTTTTTTTTTTAATATATATATATATATATATTATATATATATATTTTAAAATATTTTATTATAATATATTATAATTTATAAATATATATAATATAATATATATATATATATAAATATATATATATTATTATTTATTATTATATATATATACCCCCACACATAAAAAAATATTTATAATATTATATATTATATAATTTTAAATATATAAAATTATATTTTATTTTGTGGGTGTGGTTGTGTGTGTGTTGTGTGTGTGTGTGTGGTGTGTGTGTTGTGTGTGTGTGGGGGTGTTTCAAATTACACACAATGGTGACATTAAATAAAAATACTGTTTATGTATTAAAATTAAAATAAATATTATATATATATACTTAAAATTTTATATATATTTAATAATAATATATATATATTATATATAATAAATAAAAACACCAAAAACACAGACACACACACAACACACACACACACACACACCACACACACACAAAACACACACATACACAACACCACACACACACACCAAAACCCCCACTATATATATTAATAAAAATAATATATATTATAAAATTTTTTAATAATTAAACACCCCCACACACACACACACAACACACACACACACACACACACAACACACACACCATATATATTTTATATATATATATATAAATATAATTTAATATATATGTATATATAAAATTAATATATATATTATTATATTTTATAAATATAAAATATATATAAAATTTTTTATATAATTATTTAATATATTATTTATATAAAATTTATATAATATTTATATTATTAATATATAAAATCTATCTGTCTATAAAATGCATACATATTTCTTAAAGTGAAGTGTAATAGGAAAGATACAATTTTATGATTTTTTAAAAAGATTTAGAGGTATTTTATACTTTTTCACACTTTCGTCTTTAAATTTACCTTCATCGTTATTGCCATAGTCTTTAATTTTTCCTGTTTTATAATGCCCCTTAATTAGTATTTTCCTAGTCCATTTATTAGCGAAATTATTATTTTGTTAATCTTTCACCGGATATTACTTTCATCCTGTATTTTTTTCTAGGAGGTTTTCATTTTTTCAATGAATTTTTTGATAATTGTAAAAGAAGGAAAATAAATTTTAAGGTATATGGGTAATTAAAAGAAAAACAAACAAAAACCAATCTCAGCGAATTTCCCATATTGTCCGTAAGGACAGGCTGCAAAACCGGGAAGTCTGTGTTTGCCTCCGCTCCCTTCCTGCCCCTGTCTTTGGGAAAACGAGGGGGGTATATTTAAGGGAATGCCCCACTTCCAAACGTGCGGGTAATTGGGAAAGTTCATTTTTTGGGGGCGTCTTAACTGGGGTTACGGCGCTGTGCTCGCTCCCGCGTTGACTACAATCATCTCCCACCAGACAAAAGGAAGCCTAGTGTCCTCACGGCGATCCTCGCGGGAAAAAGCAGAACCCCTTTTGGGAGAGGCCCTCAACTTCCGATGTTCTGGAGCCCTCAGCGCAGGTCATGGGTTTCCGGGTTCGTCTGAGGGTGGACAACAAAATTTACTGGGCAAGATCCGGCTGGGGCGGGATCGACTGGAAAAAAATCAACTGCAACACACAAGGCGGGGTAACTCAGAGCTTTAAAAATGAAAAAAACGACCAATTTGTAAAATCTGGAAGTAGTGTTAAAGGATCTGCACTGGGGGCCAGTCTCCCATTACAGTAAGCATCATCGCGGGGTAGCTATTGCATTTTTACACATTATTGCTTCTTTTAAACAAGCGTTCGCCTGGGATAAATGGCGTTTATAAACATTTTAGTACTCAAAATTTTCCGACTTTTGAAAACCCGATCCCGTATGTAGTCAGCTTTAGAAACTCCCAAAAAGTGTAAAAGTGTTCCAAAAGGCCTCCCCTTTTTGGGCACTCTTTTGGAAGAGGGAAAAAGTTCAAAAACCCGTTCTGTGGGTTATTATGGAGAGAAGTAACGGTTTCCTGTACGAGCTGTGGGATCAATGAATCGCACAAAAACGCCAAAAGAGAATGACAAAGGTATTTGTGAAAAAATGAACATTTAGTTTTACATTGCTCTTTACTTTTGACATGGAAACAGGCATTACATATCTTTAAATGAAAAAATGTTCTTTTAGTTTTTGGTACGTCCCAAAAATACTAGGATGGGTTGCAAAAGTAGAAGCACAGGCAATTCTTATAGCTTCCTTCTGTAGTGCCTTAAGTATGACCAGCCTATGAACGTTCTTGTGGCAGTACAGAGCCTTCCAGGAAATTTATAATTTTCTGCCATACTGGGTCTTTAAGTTGTGTCTCGAAGAACAGTTGGTTCAACTATGACAAAGTCATAATTGCAATATCACGGTTTAGAAGGTCAGGAACGTGGTGAATAGATCCCTTTCTATATTAGCCCATAGGACCAGCGAGACATACGTGGAGACTTAGTCCTTCTGGTGAAAATTAATGAAAGTTAGTGAAGTTAATGGCCTGTGATCAGTTATAATGGTAAAGGATTCACCATACAGATATGCATCAAAATGCCGGAAGGATTCTATTATGGCAAGATCTTCTAAGTCAGTAATACTGTAATGAATTGCTGACCCTTTCAACTTATGTCATATGCAATAGCACAGGGGTTACTTTCAGAGTTAACTTGCATGAGACAAGAGCCTATACCCACTTCTGAAGCATCTGTGTGGAATTCTAAGGATGTCGTGAAATCTGGTCTTTGCAATACTGGGGCGGTAGTTAGAGATGCTGAAGCTGACGAAAAGCTGCATCATGTTCTGCATTCCATTTGAATGGGTGGCTTTTTCTAGTGAGAGAGCTTATTGGAGCTGCGATAGTAGCAAAGTTTGAAATGTGGCGATGAAAGAATCCAAAGCATCCCAAAGATCTGCGAACTCTAGATATGTCTGTGGGTGGAGAAGGTTAATTAATGGACCAGACTTTATCAGGGTCAGGATATATACCATTTACAGAAATTCTGAAACCCAGAAACTTAAAATCCTTAAAAGCGAAGCAGCATTTATTCAAATTCAGCTTCATTTAGATGATGGCAATGTTGTTCGATGTTGTTTGAAAATATGATTGCATCATTTAAAATATGTTAAAGTATGTTTTTCTAGCACAGAAGATCAGACAAGTAGATGATTCTTTGGAAGGTGGCTGGGCAGTCTTCAAACCAAATGGCATTCGTCTGAACTGCCATAATCTGGACCCATCTGAAAAGGTAATTTTCTCACGGTCTTCTGCAGCAACTGTTATACTCCAGTAAGTAGCTCTTGCATCTAAAATACTGAAATAAGTGTTATCGAGAAGGTCATCCAGAATTTCATCAGTTCTCAATAATGGATATGAATTACTTTAGCATTCAGATACGATAATCTACACAAAAACGTAGATTACTATCTCATTTCTTGACTAGCACAACTGACGATGGCCATGGAGAACATGATGGATCTATGACTTTGGCATCCAGCATTTCTTCACAAGTCTTCTTAATTACTTCCTTTGTAGAGTGTAGCAATCTCCACAGTCTGGTGCAAATGGGTGTATTGTCTGTTGTGATGATTCTGAGTACTGCATCTGTTCCAATTGTTACCTTTTAATAAGATCTGTAAGGTGAACGTTTATGCACCAATGTGAAGTCAAATCTTCTCAGCGTACATCAACGGGAAAAACTTTAGATAATATCTTATCAGAAATCAGTGTTTGCAACTCATACCTGAAATCTTTATATCAATGTCATCTTCACCCCTTTTGTTTGTAATGTAGATCCAAAAACGTTTGTTAAGGACTTTACTCACGGGCCATTTTATGCTCGATACATTTTCCAGCAAAATAGTTTTACCAGAGAAACTGACAAGCCCGTGTTGATGAAAGCTTCCTTTCTGGTCCAATCACAAATTAGCTGAATAAGTGGTCGTCCTGTAGGTGTATCAGATATAGGATAAATAGATTTGGAAGAAAATAAATAATAAATAATAACCAATGAGGTGTATCATCATTTTTCACATTTCTCAGAAACTGAATTATCAGCTGGAACCCCTGTAACTGCAGACTCATGCATGTTAATGGCATCCCGAGGTAATGCCTGCAGCTTCCACCGATGAGGATGTCGATGAAGCCTGGCCTGCTGAAAGGGACACGATCAACGTTAATGCCCGGGGTTACCGCAAGTCCAGCACACGTTACCCCGGAAATTTTAGCTCTACAATAAGGTGTGGAGTTACCCTTGCATTAAGGGAAGGGCAGTAAATTTCGTCTTTGTCACTGGTAACTGTAACTTGCGACCGAGAATTCTGTTTGAGTGCAGATATACAATTTCAAATTTTAGCTGCTGTATCTACCATTTCGTTAACAGGCGCATCCGACTTTATCATAACCATCTCGCGTAACCTAAAAGGAAGTGACTGTAAGAAGATTCTCGTATCTCTCTCAGTATTAACCACTGCTACTGATAACCACTAAACCCTTGTAAACACAACCTTGAATTTCAATATACAAATCTTGTGGAGAGTGATGAGGAGCTAATATAATTTCATTCAAGAAACAGAAAAAGTCTACTGAAGTCTTGCACCATGGAAATTTAAATCTTACCAATAGTTACACTTTCAATAAAGGAATATCACT
>NW_023653287.1:2500-4967 GCF_015228065.2 Penaeus monodon
CAAAGTTACAAGGGGTTGTTCCTACAAATTTCACATCTTGTTGGACACAACCAACAAAAAAGGCTTGCTAGATTTGAACTCAATCATTATTATATTCAAAGCATTCAATAAGTTTTTATGCACATAAAAAATATGAACCTCTTTTTTGCAGTCCCACGGAAGATTTGAAATATAGAGAGAGAGGCTCATTATTTTTTTTTTTTTTCCTCTTTTTTTAAAGGCAAAGAAACATTTTTTCCTATGGTGCTTATTTGAAGGCCAAAATCTAAAATCACTTTTTTAAGCCCTTCCATTGTTTTTTTTATACCCATTTGTTTGGGTTTGGGCCGTATGAAACCATGGGCAACGTGTGTTATGGAACATACAAAATGTAACCCCAATTAGTTATTTCTTTATATTTTCCAATATTAAAAAAAGAAAAGAAAACCTTAGTCACAGCCATACATGTGAATTTGGTATAACTTCTGACTACATTCTGATTTTATGAATATTTTTCCAATAGTATGAATATAGCTCCTCTACCTCTGATTTTGATAATTCATTTAAAACGCACGCACCCCCCACGCACGCACATGAATTGTATGCACACAACACAACACCACACAACAAACAACACAAACACACAAACACACACAACACAACACCCCACACACACACACACACACAACACACACACACACAACACCCACACACACACAAAACACACCCCCAAACACCAGTTGATACAGAAACATAACATATATAGGTATTGTAACGGATAAGATAGATAAGCCGAATTGGATAGACACGCATCATATTTTCCTTCATGCATCGAGCCAAACAAACGTCCTCCCCCAACATACCAGTTGTTCATTTACTAATCAATGTCGTTATCTGTATCTCCCCTCATATTCAGTTCTCGTTAACCAACCCATCGAGAGGAAAAAAAAAAATGAAATTGGGGAATGAAAACGATAGATTCAAACCAGGTGAGGGAGGAGGAGGAAGAAAGGAAGAAAAGAAAAGAAAGAAGAAGAAGAAGAAGAAGAAAAGAAGAAAGAAGGAAAAGAAGGAAGAAGAGAAGGAAGAAGGAGAAGGAGAAGGGAAAGGAGAAGGAGAAGGAGAAGGAGAAGAGGGAGGGAGAGGAAGAAGGAAGAGGAAAAGGAGGAAGATGAAAAGGAAGAAGAAGAAGAAAGAAGAAAAAGAGGAGGAGGGAAAGAGGAAGAAGAAGTGATAGGGCGGCACAATCAAGAGTCCCTCCTTTTGTTTCTCCATAGTGATAGGGAAAAGCACAATCAAGAATCTCTTTGTTCTTTATAGTGATAGACGTTTGATACCAGGAAACCTAACTCCACCTTCGATAATTCTTCAAACCAAAGGAGAAAATAAAAGGAAAGAAAATACAGGGCCCGCCCCGGATGTTAAAAAAACGGTTTTCACATTTGTTTTTGTAATCTCACAAATGGAGCCGTTTACCGTGGGCGTTAAAGTCCATATACTTGAAACAAAAATTACCGTAAAAATTATGTAAGTTTACAACTCGTTACGGGTTTTTCCAAATCGGATATAGAAATAGTTTTATTTCCCGATTTAACTTTAGTCGACAACAAAAACTTTTATATTTAACTAATATACCTTTTCCATCCTGAATACAGGGGGAATTTTTAACTATCTGGTATTTTTCTTTGTCATACTTTTTTCGTTATATCGAAATCATATTAAGTTTTAATGCAACTGAATATCCAGCTAAATAATGTTTTTTCCTAGAATTTATTAGTTTACTGCTTCTTTGGCAGCTGGTAACTATTCTGGACCATGAAACGAAGGAAAAAACATTTTCCTATCCTCTGATCATTTTGTATGGGTCTACCGTGTTTTTCTGAAAAGCTACGCCAAAAAGTTTACAGATTAATCTACTTTGTGAAATCGTTTCAGTATGTGAAGGCTGGACAACAAGACAGGTTATGAAATATCAATTAAATACTCTAGATTATCCTCAGGTTGGCAGGGGCGTCACTTAAGGGCAGGGCCCAAAAATCTAGTTTCTGCAGGGCAAAATTTTTTCTGGTATTTTAATTTTAATGATTTTTTTCTACCATAATTACGATTATATAATACTGATTGATGGGTCCCATTTCCGGGCTACTTTATAAAGAGCTAGTGAGCATTTTTTCTTTTTCGTGATTTTGGCAGGGCAAAAAAAATTTATTTTTTTTTCAGGGCAAAATTTACCCCGTCCCACCCCCCCCAACTCATAACATGGAAGTGGACGCCCTTGCCCCTCAGGAGGAATGAAACATTTTTCCTGAGAAAATTACTATCGGGGGGGGGGAAGAAGAAGGAGAAAGAGAGAAAGGGGAGGGAGAGGAGAGAGAAAGAGAAAAGAAGGGAAAGGAGAGAGAGAAGAGAGAGAGAGGAGAAAGGAAGAAGAGAGAAGGAGAAAGAGAGAGGAGAAGAGGAAAGAGAAGAGAGGAGAGAAGAAGAGAGA
>NW_023653288.1:0-30549 GCF_015228065.2 Penaeus monodon
TCGGTTTTTCCATCCCTGCTTGGGTTTTGAAGGATTTTTACCAAAAACAAAAACAATAATAAAATTAAATTTGGAAAACTCATTACTTGGAATCTTAAAAAATTTTTTAAAAAAACATGAAAAAAAATTTTTTTTCCCTTATTAAATAAAAAGATTTTTTTGGCACGATCAATGAGGTCCCTTTAAAATGTTTTTGGGTACAGATCAAACTTTTAAATTTTGACAAACAAACTAAACACCCAATCCACTCCGAAAACGGGGGAAAGCTTTGGGCTCTCTTGGGAAAGTTTTTACCCCTTTGGGTTTGGTTAAAGTGAGGCCCAAAGAGCCGTTTGGAACACCAGCCATAATTTTTTTTAAAATAATTTTAAAAGAACATTAATGGATGAAAAACCCAATGAAAAAGACGATGGTTCTCTCCAAAGGGACACGGACCAATCCCTCTCTGTAGCTGACCTGCCCTTTGGGCAATCTTATCGGGGGACCCAAAGGACAAAATTTGACTGGTGTGCCCCCTTCGCTTGAGGCACCATGCATTTTTGAAAAGTAATGATAGAATTAAGGTGAAGGCTTTTTTGTTTGCAGGTTTGACTATCTGATTAAAATGGGGTAGCCCCCACCCATGGGAGCTGTACCTGTCTTGGAAAAAGAGAAAAGGGGAAATTTCCCTAAACCCCTTCTAAACCCACCAAATAAAAATGTCAAAGCCCTGTATGTGTTTGTGGGGGGGAAGGGGGCCTACCAAATTTTCCCTTTCCCCAAAATGTTTTACCGGGTTTGTAAGGAAGAACTGCCGGTGTGCTTTTGGCATCTTATAAAAAATGGCTTTTACTGTCAAGTGTAAGGAAAAAAAAAAAAAATGTAGTTAAAGTACATTAAATCCTAAATTTTTTGGGGACACGGGGAAAAAGGGAATATCAAGGATAAAAAAAAACAAAACATTTCTTGCAACAATCTTTCCCACCTTTTGCCCAGTCCGCCCAAAAACGAAAATCCCGGGGCAGGGAAGGGACGATCCTGTGGAAAAGATATCTCAAAAAATATAATAAGCAATTTCAAAACGAATAATATAAATATAATAATTTTTGTTATCTTTAGTGTGGCTTTAAAAATGTGTTTTTCATGCATGTGTGGGGTGCTTTGCCCTTTAAAAGTCCGTACAGTCTTGGGATATCTGCACAGGGTATTTATGTGCAGTAAAGCAAATTAAAATAATACTATTATCAAGCCTTTTTTTTTCCACTTCCCAAATCTTTTTTTCTTTCCAAACACTGGTTTTAAAAAAAAAACTATTTCCCAGAGACTAGTTTTTCTGTTTTAGCTTTGGGAAAAAATTCCCCAAAAGCTCGATCAGGTGAAAACTGCAGTGACACTCCCACATCAAAGTGGAAATATTTCCCAAATTACTGCATTTCCTGAAACGCCGTAAAAACAAGAGGGTTTAAAAAGGGAAAAATTTTCAGGTGTGCCCAACCCGTGGGTAAATGCTGAAAATTTTATTGCTAGAATCACCTCAGTAGAATAACCCAAAGGGTACCTGGGGCCCCCCTTGGGGTATGGAGGGAAGGGGGCGTCAGCCTCTTCGTCCACACCAAAGACACATTTTTAATGCGAAAATGAAGTTATGGAAAGCCCTGGCTCATTTCACCTGCCCCCGTCAGAAGAAAAAGGGCTAGAAAACGCTCTAAAACAGATAAAAACCCCAGAGCATCTGGTATTGAACAACAAAAAAATCATCATCATCAAAAAAGATGATGATTTTTTTTTTCCCTCAGTCAAAAAATCCCTCTGTGCAGAACGGACATTTAGAAGGTCGGACTTGAAAATTTTGCATATCCGTCCCGCCATATCTCCCCTTTTTCCCTTTTCCCTTGGGGTTTATTTTCCTCAACTTTGTTTTATTTAACGGGTCTTCTACTCCTTTTGCCCCTATAAAATATAAACTGTAAATTCAAAAAAAAAGTGTTTGTTTCCTAACATCTAGATTTTTATTTTTATTAACAAAATAATATGAAATTGGGATTTAGCATCAGAATTTAGCTCACCTGATGGCACTGAAAATTTTTGTTCAGGTTGAATGGTTTGCTCGTGCATTCCCATGTCTTACAAACGATGTTCAACTTTCTTGAGAATGTAGTTGAATGTCTCTTTGTTTTCAAAAAAATCTTGCTTTTTTTTCCCTTTTCAGACCACTGAAAGATACTTTTTCCAAATTTTTTTCTCTCTTGTAGTTTATTTTGACTTCTTTTTTCTTTGGCCCTTTGTATACCTAGGGGCAGATAAATCATCATAAAGATACCGATATTTGTATAGCTTGCGGTTGCTACTGTAACAGATCTGCCTCTGTCCTGTCGCTCACCGAGGGGGGTGGGAACGGGTTACCCGCCCCTTTTGTGAAAAATCGCGCGGGTTTTGCCGCGCCGCCCGCGATGAAACCGCACCCGGTAACCCCCCTTTCTCTGTCACACCCCTAAGACTGAAAAAAACAAAAGGTGGATGATGTCAGAAAAGCCCCCGGGACAGGCAATTCGTGAAAATAAAAATATGGTTAAAACAAAAAATTAATGACCAAATGGTCGGTAAAAGAGTCGAAAACAGTCCATTTTTTTCAGCTTCGTGGGTGATGCCACTATAACCCTAATTCATTTAGTGCTTCATTGCAAGGAGTGATATTTTTAAATAGTAGTAATTACAAAGATAATGCATGTAAGTACCGTTATTCTTGTACCCTGCATAATGGAAGGCTTGTTTTCAAAATTCAGGGGTATTTTGGGGTTTCCCTGAAAAAAAATTTCACAAGAGAATTCAAAATTGTAATGGCAAATGGCTGCTGAGAAATTTTCCCTTTAGCAATTTTAATTATTCCGCGCGAGTGAATCCTTCTCAAATGAGCTTGCCGAATAAAGGGGTAAAAAAAAAGGAAAATGAATAAGATAATTTACGTTTTTGGGAACTTGCATCACCGAATTTCGCTTAATCGGAAAAGGCTAAGTCCGGCCGTAAATGAACAAATCGAAACAATCTCTGAGGGGGAAAATATGAATTTGAAAACTAGTATAATTGTATAGGTTAAATAAGCGAGAGTTAAGGGGAATCTCCGATTTTACAGTCGGGGGTGTAATATTCCCGGGGCCCATAATTTGCGGTTTCATTATTTTGGGACCATTCATTTAAGGTTAATTTGCAGGTCCAAGCTGTATAAAACCGGATTAAATTATGGTAAAACAAAGCAAAATGCGAAAACATGGAGGTGCATAAGGGTTTAAACTACTTTAGGGTTTTTGCTTCGTTCCTTCGTATATTTTAAATATTATATATTTAATATTTTTTTTTTTTTTTTTTTTTTTTTTTTTTTTTTTTTTCTTTTCTTTTTTTTTTCTTTTTTTTTTTTTTTTCTTTTCTTTCTTTTTTTTTTTTTCTTTTTTTTTTTCTTTTTTTTTTCTTTTTTTTTTTTTTAGGGGTCACGTGCAATAGACGTAAATACTAAATTCATATAAACCTGAGAATTTATTTACTTGTTTAATTTAATAAATGATATAAAAAAAAGGGGAATAAATGGGATGAAAATATAAAAGTTAGCTAAAATCACAAAAAAAAAAGGGGGATTATGTGTTCAATCTTGAACGGCTTAATTGATGCGTTTCGAACGTCGAGGCGAGATGGGGCGGGGAAGATCCGGTACATTATCGACAGCTCTCTTCCAAATCAGTTTTTTTCCAAACATAGCTTTGCATGGCACAAGAAGATCAAAGCCATTAAGCCACTTTGGCAGCCTAAAGTGATAATCACAAATTTGCCAACACCCATAAAAGTGCCAAATTTATCGACACTTGGATGTGGGATTGGTTCGCACTGTGCCCCAATTTCTAACTTGAAAGCTTGTCCCTAGCAGGTCTTCCGTCCTTGGCTTGTATGGGCACGAAAAGGTCCAGTCTTCAGTCTTGGTCTGCCACCTCTTCATTAAGGGACTAGGTATTGGGCACACGGGGCAAGGGGATACCAAAAAAATTGAGCAGGAAACGACCCGGAAGTTTGGGGGTTATGCAAATCGAAGCCTTTGTCAAAATCTCACAACGGGCATGCACCTCTCTGACCCTTGGCGGGGTAATGGGGGCTTTTACTCTCAAAACGCCTCCCCATTGCTAAGGAGGTTTTCAAAAATTTTGGCTGGAGAACAGGGTCCACCATCGTACCGGGAAAAGGGACACCCAAATCATTGAACACATCCAAAAAATTAATCATCGAACACTTGTTTCTTTTGTTCCCATTGTGACAATGACCAGAGATCAGACGCATACCCAAAAAACCCCCCGGAACACTAAAAATCAGCCAACAAGACTAATGGGCTTGAGGGTTTTTTCTTTTAACTCAGCAGTCCTTTGCTGACTAGGCTGTAGGCCTGGCTGGTCACAGGGACGAACGGGGGATTACAATGTCTGCTTAAATTTTCTGCTGTGCATGATTCTTTGTGCCCCTTGCCACGGGGGTTCATGCAGGGGGAACTAGGGGGCTACAGTGTAAAAGCAGGGGGCAACCACCGTCACCATCTTTTACAACTCATTGCAAAATTTTTCCCGTATGGACGCAGGGCACTTGGGAGGTTGTGTGGGCTTTGGGGAACTCTGACTTTTCTGGGGAAGCAGCTCCTCCTGAAACAGCCTTAATGCCGCTGTACACATTCTTCCCTAAGAATCCTCTTGAAATACCATTTTTAGCATTGAAGGCCCATCTTCCACTTTGGGGGGTGACCGAGAGAGGGCATCGGGGGACACAACTCCTTTCCTTATGCTAGATAGCATTAAAAAATTTGGGCCCCTTTTTTTTTTTTTTTTTCCCCATTTGGGGGAAAAGGGTTTTCCCCTTTGGGAAGGGGGCCGGGGGGTTTACCTGCGGGGAAATTGGGGGGGAAAAAGGGGGGGGGGCGGGGCCCCCCCCCCCTTTTCAAAAAACGGTCGGGCCAAGAAAAAGGGGGGGTTTGAACCTTTTTTAAAAAAAAAACAAACCCCCTTGTTTGGGGTGGAAAAAAAAAAAATTAAAAAAAAAAATAAAGGGGGGGGGGGGGGGGGGGGGGGGGGGGGGGGGGGGGGGGGGGGGGGGGGGGGGGGGGGGGGGGGGGGGGGGGGGGGGGGGGGGGGGGGGGGGGGGGGGGGGGGGGGGGGGGGGGGGGGGGGGGGGGGGGGGGGGGGGGGGGGGGGGGGGGGGGGGGGGGGGGGGGGGGGGGGGGGGGGGGGGGGGGGGGGGGGGGGGGGCCCCCCCCCCCCCCCCCCCCCCCCCCCCCCCCCCCCCCCCCCCCCCCCCCCCCCCCCCCCCCCCCCCCCCCCCCCCCCCCCCCCCCCCCCCCCCCCCCCCCCCCCCCCCCCCCCCCCCCCCCCCCCCCCCCCCCCCCCCCCCCCCCCCCCCCCCCCCCCCCCCCCCCCCCCCCCCCCCCTTTTTGGGGGTTCTTCTCCCTTTGTGGGGGCCCTAATACCCAGCCCCTTTCCCTCACGGGTTAGGTAAGGGAAATTTTTTGGGGGTGTAAACCCGGGGGGTGGTTTCTCCCAAATTTTTCCGGGGTGGGCCATTCGCGGGGCCCCCGACTAATGCCCTTACTCTCGGGGCCCGGGCCGGGAAAATTTTCCTTCAGTTTTTAACCCACGGAAATCCAAAACTGAATTTTTGCTTTCTTTTAATCCCCCTGGCCCAAATTGGGCCAGGACTCAAACATTGGGGGGAAAATATTCCGGAAAAAATCCCAAATTTGTATTTTACCCCCTTGCTTTATGCCAAAGTCCTTTGAAAAAGGCGAGACTACTAAGATCTAAATTGTGTTTTTGAATTTCAGGGGGTATTGCAAATACCCAAAATTATTGTAAATTTGACAAACCTATCTCTTTTAATTGGAAACACAAGTGCTGTATTTCAAAGCGAACACCCTTTTTGTGACAAAACCTGAATTTTTCCCATCCGCCGGCTAAAGCTCCTTTAAAATGATTTCCCAATTTCCCTCACTGCCCCCAAAGTAGGGCCTGTTGGTTTTTTTGATATCCCCGAGTCCTTGGGTCCACTCTCTGGGGGCTGTTTGGGGTCTTAACACAAATTCAATTTGGCTCTAGCCCCTCCATTTTTCAGGTGTAAGGCAAATGAAGTTTTAAATGTGCTTTATTATGGCAGGCTGGAATCCCTTTTCTAAATGTCCCGACTTCCATTCTGATAGCGGAACCATATCGCTGGAACTTTCGGAGGCCTATTGTTCAAACGGGGTCGGGAAAAAATTTAAAAACTTGGCCCCCAGAAACTTTGCTCCGGGTGAAGTCCCGGGGAGGGGGGGCAAGGGATCAGGGGCCCCCTTTCATTCCCCGTTTTCCCTCTTGTCAATCCTTCCTCCTTAAACTGTTTTCACACATTGATGATCCCCCCCAAACTGGCCCCTTGAACTGAACGATTTAAACTTCTCCTCCAAGGGTCCTTTCTCCTGAAATTCTCCTCCCCCTTCCAGGGCTTCTCCCTTTTTTATCCCTCTTTATCATCCTGGAAAAAGTGCAACTTTCTGTTTGAAGTGGGGTTCTTGCACTGGCTCCTTGATTCTTCAAGGCTGGATTCCGGCTTCCCTCACCCGTTCTCTGGATTTTCTTTTCTTTCCTTTATTTTGTACGTGGGTAAATGAAATAATACGCAAAACGCCCGTAAAAGCTGGGATATCCTCGCTCCTACCCTGTTCTTCGCTTTCTCTCCCCTCTGCCTAATATGTCCCCTGAACAAAAAACCTCCACTGAACGCTTACCTCCCAAATACCTTACACCACCTCCTCCTTAAAAACCCCCCTTTTATCTTGATTACTGAGGGAGCCATGGGGGAAGGGGGGGCAGGCTCAAAATTCGCGGGACCCGGCCTTCCATTTTTCTTTTCTACTGCATTTCGTTTGTTTTTTCCCGAGGTGGTGAGCAAGATAAAAGAAAAAATAAAATATTTACCTCTCGTACACCAAATATCACTCTTTCCTGATACTGTGAAAATTAAAACATCATATTTCCGGGCAAACACACCATAAAAACATATATAAAAAAAATTTTACCCTTTGGTTACTACCTATAAGAAAACGGCCAAACTCGCTTCCCAAAAAATGCTTGGTAACCCAGTCACCATAATGTGTTCGAGTTGTTCAGCTAATACAAAAAAAAAATTGAAAATTATGAAAGAAATCATTAAAACAATTAAATGGTTAACTTATCCAAAGTAAAGAAACAACATCCCAAAAAAGGGGTTTAATTTAAATTGAAACATAAGTACATTAATTTTCGCCTTAAATAAAACGGCCCAAATGTTCTTTCCCCGGGGAAAAAAGACCAAAATCGTAAAACGATTTTAAGCAAAGTAAACATTATGAAAATGAAAGAAAATAAATAAAAAAGACAAAAATGATAATAATAAAGTAAAAAACAAACTTCCAAAAAAAAGTAAAATTTCAATGTAAATTAGGATATGGTTAGTTTGCCTTCATTGTGAGGTGCAGGGACCAAATCAAAATCTCGCTATTTTAAAAAGAAAAAAAGAAAAAAAATTTGGTGACTATTATTTTAAAAAGGAAATAATGTCAATAGAAATAAAACCCAAAACATAAAACAAAAATTAATGATATAAAATTTTATAAAAAAATTTAGTTCTTTGGTGGCACCAAATGACGGTATTTGATAGAGAAAAAAAAAGGGAAAAAAAATTTATGGGGTTTTTTTTTTAGCCCAGATAAATGAAAAATACCCAAAAAATTTTTAGGGGTAAAATGTAAGTGAGGGGTGGCACAAAAAACCCTAAGCAAATTCATAAGAAAAAATAAAAATTCCCGGTTTAAAATGCTCCATTTGAATTTGAATTTGGGTGAGGATGGGGGTAGATACTTAGAAAATTTTCGTTTATTGGGGGGTTTTGAATTCTTTGGCTTTTGCTCAAGGGGCGGGAAATTGAACGTGGTTAAGCGCTAAAATTAGGGGGGTATTAAAAGGGCCCCTATACTAACGGGTAATTCCAGACAATTTTCAGGAAAAATCTAATTTTTATAAAATTCCAAATAGTAGTATATAAACAAAACAAATACAACAAACCAACAACCAAAAAACCCCCAAAAAACACAAACAACAAAAAAACAATTAAAAACCGCCTTGGGGGGACACACCACCAACCCAAAAAAATTAAAAACATTATGTAAAAAAATATATATGTCCCCAAATACACATATTCATTTATATATATTATATATATTATTATTTATATATATATATAATTTATTATATTATAATTTATTATAAGTTTTGTGTGATTGTTTAATATGAACAAGTATATGTATATATTAAAATTATTTATATATTTTAATATATATATATTATTTTAAATTTAATTAATTGTGTGGTGGTTTGTGGTGTGTGTTGTGTGTGTGTGTGGTGTGTTTGTGTGTTATTTGTATTTGTATAATATCTGACTAGTTTGTGAATTAAAAAAAAAATATATTTTTTCCTGACCTTTTCGTCGGGAATTACCCTGTATGGTCGGTAGTGTGGTTCCTCTGTTTATATCCCGTCACTTTTTTTACAGCAATAAATCTCACGCTCTCAGAGCGTGTTCCACTTGCCCGTGTCTGAGCAAAAATGCTCGACAAAATTCCAAGCCCCAATAGACGCTCCAAATTTTCTAAATACTCTCATTTTATCGCGTCACCACATTTGGGCAATACTTCAAGCGGGGCAGCATCAAGAGCCGGGGGAAGTTAGGGATATTATTTTTTGCGTATGCCAAACACACAAACAACACACAAACAAAACACAAAAAAACAAAAAAACACACACACAGACAAACAAAGACGACAGTCAGAGACATAAAAAAAGACAGAAAGAGAGAGAGAAAGAAGAGAGAGAAAAGAGGAGGAGAGAGAAAGAGAAAAGAGAGAGAGAGAGAGAGAGAGGAGAGAAAAGAATTTAAAAAAACCTGGGTCGGTCTCATTTTTTCCAAGTAACCAGCCTTTAATTTTTTGGGGTATTTTTGACGTGAATTTTGGGGCAATCATTAGAGAAAACCGGTGTCCATTTTAATGTTTTGGAACATAACGTCATCCATTTTCCCGGGGACGTGATGGGCGGTCAAACTAGCAAAATCATTGTCAACTACGGAAATTTAATTATCACTAACTCGATTATTTTTACGCTTCACTGTCGTCTGGCGCGCCGTGGTTGTCCTTTTCCCTGCGTCACACCCCAAAGTATTCGCACCCTCGTAACTCGGTTCCTTGTCCACCATCTGAATATGAATTCTCGCAAATTTCTACTAGCTAAAAATTGATTGCGCTTGCACCGGTGCCTGCCCCCGGCGCTTTTAAAGATTCCCCAATTTTTATTTGTGTTTATTTTTAAATTTTTTGTTTTGCGTTTATTTAAGTATTTTTTTATATTGGTTTTGGTTCATGTAAGTTTTGTGCTCAATGTTAAAGTTTTTTTTACTTTTGTGATTTTTTTTTTGTTTGGTGAATAAGTGTTTTGTTAAACTCTTGTGTTTTTTTAAAATTTGTGTTTATGCTTAATTTTAAGTAATTTAATGTTTTGATTTATAAAATTCCAGAACCCTTGAATTCTTTAAAACCGTGACCTTAGGCCCTCGATTATTGCGCTTCAGTCAATGTATGGACCAAAGTCGTCGACAAAGGGTTTTAAAAATTTTGCAGTTGGTATAACACGATATTTCTGGAGTAGCGTTTAAGTGTTTTTTCCCCGTTTATGTTGAAGCCCGGCCAAAATTGGGGCAAACGCCGTTGCTGATCACAAAGCTGAAAACATATAAACTACGTGCCATTAAATTGCCCAACTTTAAAGTAAAAACATTTATCAGTTTGCCAAGAAAAACATGGGATAACAGCTTACTTAAAAATTCAAAATGAATTTGCTTCGTATTGTTGGATTAAAATGGAGTAAAACGTTCTTTTTTTGCCTAGCCGGTAATGCCCTTTCCCTTTTTCAGCGCACAATTGCTCTAGTATTTATCCTTCTAATTTTTTTAACTCCTATTTTTTTTTGACTTCGTCCTCTTTACAAAAAAAGGAAACCTTTAAACATACTAATGTGCTTCTCTTTTAAGTCCTTTTGTAAAGTCGCCCAAGATAATTACAAAAATCTTGTGATCTTGTATTGCAAAGAATTATTTGAACGAAAAGAAAAACCCAAAAGGCTTGATAAGGACTTAGAATTCTTTTCCTCTGTAAAAAGGATCGGCTGCTTTACAAATATATATTTCCTCAAAAAAGTTTAAATGAGCCCAAAAGGAATCCCTTTCAGCAAAGTTTGGGAAATCTACGCACATTTCATTTAAAGGTTTCTTCAAAGGGGGAGCGTAAAGTTGTATGCTTTAATCCCCTTTTGGGCTCTTTCAGCTCGTGTATTACAATCGCAAACAAAATAAAAACGCCCCCCCCCCCCCGCCCACCCCGAGGGGGCATTCATCTATTGTTTTGAAAAACATTCGTCTTCCTCCTCCTTCCTGCTCCTTTCTCTTCTCCCCCCCCTCTTCTCTCTCTTCCCTTCCTCTTACTTTTTCGTTTTAAAACCCTTTCCCCCCTTTTTTCAACCTTGTCTCTTCCCCCCTTTTTCCGCCCCCCTCTTCCCTTCTTCTTTGTGCCTTTCCCTTCTCTTCTTCTCGCCGCCAGCCTTCTTTCCCCCACCCTCTTGAGGTTCTTGCTCCCGGCCTGCTATTTTCTCTCCTTACGTCCCCTTCCTTTTTCCCTTTTCCATATCCTCTTAACTTCCTTTTCCCCCTCCTTCGCTCACGTTTTTTCCCCTTTAAAATTCCCTCTTCTTTCTTTCTTTTTGCACCTGTTCTTTTTCCCTTTTTCCCTTTTTTCCCTTTTCCCTTTTTCTTTTTTCTCTCGTTGCTTATTTTCCTTCCCTCACCTTTTCCCCCTTCTTTTCAAAATAAAATTTTTTTTTCTTTTTTTTCCAATACACAAAAAATCAAACGAAAAAAATAACACATTAAAATGTTTAAAAAAATGTTGTCGGGATATTGTCGGGTTTGAAGCATGGGAAAAGTGAGCGGTTTCTGTCACTATTTTTTGGGGGCGGGAAATTGGAGTTCCTGCACTTTTTTTTTTAAGTAATAGTCAAAAAAGAAATTTAGAGGCTTATGCAAAAATTAAAAAAGGAGAAATAGGTTTCAACTCTATGTTCACTACATTTTTTTAGTCCTTCATGAACACTCTCAATCAACCAAATAGCATTGCGGATTGAAGAGGCGCTTCTTGTTCCCCCCTGTTTCGCGAAGCGGGTATTGCAAACACTATGCAGCTCATCAAATAAATAAAAACGTGACTTCCCGTTTCTGAAAAGCGGCTCAAAGCTGAAGGCTCGCTGCAATTTCGATACTTCCTCCTTAGCTTGTGTTTTGTGTTTTTGCTCGCATTCTCTCTCTCTCCGCTTTCCTTTCTCTCTCTCTCCTCTCTCGGTCTCTCCCCTCTCTCTTTTTCTTTTTTTTTTTTCTTTTTCCCTCTCTTTTTCCTTCTCTCTCTCTCTCTTCTTTATATATAAAATATATTATATATATAATATAATTATAAATTATATATATATAAAAATTTTATAAAATCGCAATGAGAAAGAGAGGTGTCGTGGGTAGACCAGTGATAAAATTGCTAAAAATTCTGGGGGAAGTGATCTGTGACAGTGCTAAGAAGAGAAAGATTGGGGAATATTAAGCTTTATTTCCAACCCAAAAGTAAAAAGCAATAATTTACCATTCGTTCACAAACCTATAAATTTCGTTTTGGCCAGCATTTGTGGACCTTGTAACTAATGGGATCCCGGGAAATGCCACTGGGAATGCTTTTTCCTTCCCGTGCTAAATGAGTTCTGACCCATTTCATCGAGAGTGCCACAACAACGAATCCGCAAAAAAAGAATTACTTCCCCCCAGGAAAAACCAATTACAATCATCAAAAAATGACAACCTCCCGGCCCGCCGAGTATCACCCCAAACCGAAAGTACCACATTTTTTAAAGAAATTCGCTAAAAAACACCCAAAACCCAAATATGTAAGTACGTACAAAAACCAGGTGGGTTTAAACATGGTTACCAAAAAGTGAAAAATATAATCACCACTCAAAAAGCCGCCAAAAAACTAGGCATTCCAAAACGAAATTTTCAGTGATGGCACCTCAGTCAGTCCCAGACGCTGACCCCCGACCCGGGGCGGCGGTGGGGGAAGGCGCAGGCCTAAGCTTATCCCGCAAAGGAATGCGACCCTCTCCAAAACTGCAGTTACAAATAAAATTTTCAAATTTCCCTCTAATCCCTAACCCAATCTTTCCCTTTCTAACTCCTAACTCCCTCCCAACCCCACCCCGCCTAAACCTCTCTGCTGCAACCTACAATTTATGCACTTATAATCATGGCCCTTATAAAAATGGTATTGGGGCTCATGCGTGCGTTCCGTATGTCACGAGTGTGAGTGCGTATCTGGAAATGCGCAAGTGGGATTCATGTTATGTGTAGTGTCATGTGGGGGTTATGCAAAAAGCAATATATGCGTAATATGTATATATGTCCCTATATGTGCATAAATTCAAGTGTGTATTTATTATTATGGTTGTTTTGTGTATGTGTTTGTGTATGTATAAAGTAGTGTGGTTATATTGCTTAAAAAAGGACTTGCGTGGATTTAAGAACATAATAAAAAAAAAAAAATAAAAATTATAAAATTTAATTATATGTAAAAAGGATTTGATGTCAATAAAGTATAAAGGTTTTTGAAGACAGGGTAATGGGTTATTTTAATATTTTACAATATTAAAATGGGACGGAAAAAATAAGTGGGAGGTATTTTTTCTCTTATTAAATTTCCAAAAAAATCAGAAAAATAATAATGATTTTATAGGAAATTAAAATGGACTTGTGCCGAAAACATAAGATCACGTTCGCATGAGTTCAGTTAAACAGATCATTCAGGTATTGGGGAAATATTTAAAATACTGGGCAATGTAAAAGCAAACTAGGGAGAAATAAGGAAACCCTGTTAGGCTGGGCCCTTCCGCAAACGGGCATGGGGTAAAGCTTTCCCTTATGTTTTAAAAAAAAATTTTACCTTGTCCTACCCAGTTCTGGCCTATGGGCAAAAATGGCTCCCCAAATTCTAAGGGGAAAGGCCAAAAGGTGGGGGATTTTCTGGGGAATTCCTAACAATTTCAGATTGGGGGGAGTGGGTCCGGGACAACAAAATGGAAAACCCGGGCTCAAAAAAAAAAGCGGAAAAAGGGGGCAAAGTAAAAGATGGGTAAGATCATTAAAAGGCCAAGGGCCGTGAAAAGATGGCGTGACAAATAAAGAAATTTGGGGGAGCGGAAAAAAAAAAACAAAAAACAAAGTTTTTAAAGATTTGGGGGGAAAACCCATCATGCAGTGGATTTTTTTCACGTTTTAAAAAAATATTAATTAATTTTATAGAAAATATTTATAATAAATAATATATTCCTTTATTTTATGTAATCAAATATAAAAATAGAGGTGTGTGTTTTTGCAATTTTCCATTAGATTTTTATCCGGATTTTAAAAAAACTAAAAAAAACCAATGGACTCGGTAATAATCACCATCGCCTTTGTAATTATTTACACAAAGCCTGTCATGTATTTCCTGAAATGTGGGAACCCAACTAAATTCCACGATAAAAACCCCAGTGCAATTTTAACCGGGAAGGGACTTCTTTTTTTCGGGTTTCCTTTCACGACTTAAAATCCCCAAAACCCGCTGTTTGCTTGAGGCGGAGGCCACCACGCCGTCTGAATTATTAAATGATATTGACAGAAAATATAGTGGTTTAAAAAAAAAAAATGGAATTTTAAAAAGAAAAAAGTTTATTTCAGTTCAAGAGGACATAAAAAAGCGTGAGGAACAAATAAAATTCGGAGCCCTTTTTTGGGTATTATCGTTGTGGCCCAAACCTGAAATACAATAAAGGGTAGAACATTTTACCCTGAGCGAAAAAAAACACAATACGGGTTAAAATGCATTTTTAAAAATAAGAAAACAAACAAATAAAAAATTGAAAGAAAAAATATAGAACATCTTTATATTTATAATAACAATTCTAAGGCTATAAAGACCACCCATTTGGATGTCAAACCCCAAAAGAAAGAAGAAAAACTTTTGAACTGCCAAGGATTTTACCGAAATCAGCCCGGGGCTCCCAATGTGGGAATATTTTAAAAACGCCATAACAATTTTCCTTCATTTTCATAATGAAATTTTCCCTTTCATGCTGTTGAAAAAACTGCTATGTATAGAAAAGAAATGGCCGTAGTGAATATATTGGATTTGAGAAATCTATTCCACATATATTTTCCCCAAACCTTCTAGTTTTGTAAAAATCAGCCGCCTCTCCTTCCTCTAAAACCTTCTTTCGTTTTATTTACTCTTACATATCTATTCTTCTCTCCCTCTCTTTTCTCTTCCCCTCCTCTCTTCCTCCCCCTCGCTCTCTCTCTTTCTCCTTTTGAAATTTTTTTTTTTTTTTTTTTTTTTTTTTTTTCCTCTCCTCTCTTTTTGGTTTTTCTCTCTCTCTTCTCCTCTCTCTCCCTTTCTCCTCCTCGGCCTTCCCTTCTCCCTTCTCCTTCCTCCTCTCCTTCCCTTCCCCCCCTTCTCCCCCTTTCCCTTTTTTTCTCTTTTTTTTTTTTTTCCTTCCTCTGTTTTTCCTTCTTTCTCCCTTCCTTTTTTCTTTCCTCCTCCTTTTCTTCTTTTTTTTTTCTTTTTTTCTTTTTCTCCTCTCCATTCCTCTCTCTCTCTTCTCTCTTCTTCCCCTTCCCTTCTCTCCTCTCTCTCTTCTCTTCCCTTCTTTGGTTCCTCTTTTTTTTTCTCTCCTCCCTCTTTTTCCCTTTTCCCCTCTCTCTCTCTCCTCCTCTTCTTTTCTCTTTTCTCTCTCTTCTTCCTCCTTCTCTCTTCTCTTCTTCTCCTCTCTTTTTTTTTTTTTTTTTTTTTTTTATTATATATATATATTTTTTTTTTTTTTTTTTTTTTTCTTTTTTGTTCTTTCTCTCTCTCCCCTCTTCTTTCTCTCTTTCTTCTCTTCCTCCCTCTTCTCTCTCTCTTTTTCTTTCCCTTCCCTCCCCCCTCTCTCTCTCTCTCTCATTTTTCCTCTCTCCTCTCTCTCGTTCTTCCATTTCCTCTCTTTCTCCCCCCCCCCTTTTCTTCTTTCTTCTCCTCTCTCTTCTGGTTTTCCCCTCTCTCTCTCTCCTCTCCCTCCCTCCCTCCTCCCTCTCTCTCTTCTCTCTCTCTTCTCTCTCCTCTCTCTCTCTCTCTTTCTCCTTTCTTCTTCCTTTCTCTCTCTCTCTTTTTTCTTTTCTTCTTTTCTCCCCTCTCTTTTTTTCTCTCTTTTCCCCCCCCCTTTTCTCCCTTTTTCCCTTCTCTCTCCCCTCTCCCTCTCTCTCTCTCTCTCCTTCCTCTTCTCCTCTTCTTCCTCTCCCCCCCCCCCTCTCTCTCTCTCTTCCCCTCCTCTTTCTCCTCTTTTCTTCTTCTTCTCCTCTCTCTCTTTTTTCTTCTCTTCTTTCTTTTTCCTTCTCCCTTCCTCCCTCCTCTCTCCTCTTTCCCTTTTCCCCTCTCTCTCCTCCCCTTTTCCTCTCTCCCTCTTTCCCTTTCCCCCCGCTCTCCTTCCCTTTTTCCCTTTTTTCCCCTTCTGCCGGGGTTTCTTTTCGTTCCTTTTTTCCCTTTTCTTTTTCCCCCCACAACCCCCGGGCCCCTCCTTTTTCCCCTTTTCCTCTCTCTTCTTCCTTTTCAAATTTTTCCCTTCCTTTTTCATTATTTTCATTTTCCCCAAAATTACAACTGTTTTATTATCATTTAATTTTCATTTATAATTTTCCTATTTTCCGTTTAATTACATTTTATTAAAGAACACAAACTCATTTTTTTGCTAATTTTTACTAATTTTTTTTACTACTTCCTTTTTTCATTGCTTTATTTTTCAAGGGTGTGATTTTTTAAGCAAAAATTTTATTATTTATCATTTAATATAATATGGTTTTTTTTTTTCATTTATTTTAAATTTTTATTTAAATTTTTTTAAAAATTTTTTATTTGATTTTATTAATATATTATTAGTAAACCCCTTTTGTTTTTTATTATTTTTTTTATATTATTATTTAAATTTTTAAATTTTTCATTTTTATATTCTACACCTGTTTTATTACATTAAATTTTATTATCAAATGTAATTATATTGTTATTTTTTTTATTCTATATTTATACCATTATTTTTTAAAAAATCTTTTTATTAAAATTACCTTTTTATTTTATTAATTATTATTTTATTACCGGTAATTTTATTATTAAAAAGGGGATTCACCAATTTTACCATTGTTCTATTTTTAATTTTAAAAAATTAAATAAATTTTTATTTTATTTTTAAAAAATAGACATAAAAAAAATATAAAATATCGGGAAATTTAAAAAATTTTTATATATTATATTTTATTTAAATTATATTTTATTTTTTATATATATATTTATATATATTTTAAAAAATAATTTATAAATTTATAAATTTTTTAATTATTATTATTATTATTGGTAATTTAATTATTATTATTAGGCCCCAAAAAATTAAATTAAACTTGTATTTAAAAAATTATTAAAATCAAAATTTTTTTTATTTTTTATAAATTAATATTTAAAAAAACCCTTAATTTTTTTATTAAAAATTAAGAAAAAAAAAACGATTTTTTTAAAATTTTTAATTGATTTTTTTAAAAAGGGGTAGTATTTAAAAAATTTTTTTTTTTTTTTTTTTTTTTTTTTTTTAAATTTTTTTTAAAATTTTTTTTTTTTTTTTTTTTTTTTTTTTTTTTTTTTTTTTTTTTTTTTTTTTTTTTTTTTTTTTTTTTTTTTTTTTTTTTTTTTTTTTTTTTTTTTTTTTTTTTTTTTTTTTTTTTTTTTTTTTTTTTTTTTTTTTTTTTTTTTTTTTTTTTTTTTTTTTTTTTTTTTTTTTTTTTTTTTTTTTTTTTTTTTTTTTTTTTTTTTTTTTTTTTTTTTTTTTTTTTTTTTTTTTTTTTTTTTTTTTTTTTTTTTTTTTTTTTTTTTTTTTTTTTTTTTTTTTTTTTTTTTTTTTTTTAAAAAAAAAAAAAAAAAAAAAAAAAAAAAAAAAAAAAAAAAAAAAAAAAAAAAAAAAAAAAAAAAAAAAAAAAAAAAAAAAAAAAAAAAAAAAAAAAAAAAAAAAAAAAAAAAAAAAAAAAAAAAAAAAAAAAAAAAAAAAAAAAAAAAAAAAAAAAAAAAAAAAAAAAAAAAAAAAAAAAAAAAAAAAAAAAAAAAAAAAAAAAAAAAAAAAAAAAAAAAAAAAAAAAAAAAAAAAAAAAAAAAAAAAAAAAAAAAAAAAAAAAAAAAATTTTTAAAAAAAAAATTTTTTTTTTAAAATTTTTTTTTTTTTAAAAAAAAAAAAAAAAAAAAAAAAAAAAAATCCCCCCCCCCCCCCCCCCCCCCCCCCCTTTTTTTTTTTTTTTTTTTTTTTTTTTTTTAAAAAAACCAAAAAAACAAAAAAAAAAAAAAAAAAAATTTAAAAAAAAAAAAAAATTTTTTTTTACTTTTTTTTTTAAAAAAATTTTCTTTTTTTTTTTTTTTTAAAAATGGTTTTGGGGTGTGGGGTGTGGGGTTTTGTGTGTGTGTGGTGTGTGTTGTGTCTTTTGTGTGTGTGGGGTGTGTGTGTGTGCATGTTTTGGTGTATGCTGTTTTTGTTTTGTGTGTGGTGTGTGTGTTTTGTGGGGGCGTGTGGGGCGTCCCGTGCGTGTGCATATATATAAAACATTATGTATGTATGCACACCCCCAACACACACACACTATGTATGTATATATGTTTGTGGGGTGTTTGTGTTTGTGTGTGTGTGTGTTTTGTGTGTGTGGGGTGTGTGTGGTGTGTCGCGCGTTGTGGTGCATATTATAAAACACATATATGTTATTTATGTATGCACACACAAAACACCCACCCCACACACCAAACACACACACACACCACACACCCCCACACACACACCAATTATAAAATATATATATTTTATATATATATATATATATTAATATATATTACACACACAACCAAAAACCCTATATGCATTCATACATAATAAATACATAATCTCCCTTATATACAATAGGTAAAATAAAACCTTTTCCTGGGGTTATGTATGTAATATATATACACACAAACACGCAAACCCACACCCCACACCACACCCCACACACACACACCCACACACACACACACACCCCCATACACACACACCCCATACACACACCACACATATTTTTTATATATATATAAAATATATAAAATATATATATAATTTATTATACAAAATTATATACATTATATATAAATTATACATATATATTATATGTAAAATAATATCATTTTATAAATACAATAAAACATATATATGTTTATATATATATATATATATTTATATATATATATATTTTAAACTTTAATTTTATGTAGTTAAAGAATTTTAAAAACAGTTTTTACTAATTAAATTATTTTTAAAAATTTTTCGAAGGAATAAATATGACCTTTTTCCTTAAATCTTTTTTGGGCCTTTTACAGAGTCCTCTCGACTGCCGCCAGGAACCAAACTGAATAAAAGCAAAAAAATTTGGGCCCCGGCGGATTCGCCACAGAAGTTTGGGTTGTTTCCCAACCCAAAAAAAGGATCTGCTTTTTTTTTTGGTTTTAAACTTTTTGCCCAAACGTGGGAAAAAGAAAAAATCTTGCATCTCGCCGCTCTCTGGTGATTCGCCCCCGTCCCCCTTGAGAAAAACTAATGAAGTGGGGCTTTGGGGCGAGCAAATCGCATTAAGGGCGTCGTACATAAATTGGGCGAATGTAGGGGAAAATGTAAACCGACTTTTGTGTCCCGCTGATTAAGGGATGAGTGAATTCAGCACCTGCAAAAGGTGATGGCTTGTTTTTGTTGAAATTAAACACGTGTGATACTATGTTTAAACCATTTTATTTCGAAGTAAAACCTTTTTTTTTAAATTTGTTTTTTGATAAAATTTTCTCTTTTGTAAAAGATGAACTTATGCGAAACTGTTTTTTTTTCTCTATTTCTCCCAAAGTATTCGATTTCATTTGTCATTGCTTTGAGAAAAGGTTTTTAAAAATTTAGTATTTAGAAAATTTTTTTGATAAGGTGATAATGCAATTTTTGTTTTTTTTTTTTCATTTTCTAAGTTTGAACTTTTTTTGATTTGCATTTAAATACTTAATAAACTATCTTTAAATTTGTCAATTAAGTATTCTTTGGCATGTAGTTACTCGAAAACTGTTACTTTTTTAAAAAATTGAAAACCTTCTCGATTTTTATTTGAAACCATTTATTTTTAATTAATCGTTTAGAAGCTTTATAAAACAAACATTATGTTGATCGGGTTATATGTCTATCTAAACTTTTTTATCGTTTATAAACACATACCTTTCGAACAAACAAAAAATGATTGCATTTGATATGATTATTCGACTGATTTTTCGGGTTGTTACTTGAAATCAAAAAAAAAAAAGTGTGTTTTAAAAGATCATTTGCGATGTTTAACTAAAAATGGGATCATAAACCATGCTAACTAAATTAATAAAAGTCTCAAATTTTAAATTTGTATGTTGCCCACACCCCACACAAACACCAAAACCACACACACACACACCCCACACACACACATATTTATATATATATATTATATTTTATCTATATATATATATAAAAAACTTAAATCTATTTTCTATAACATGGATTTGTGGTATAAAACACAACAGACACCACACACATAATTTGCTATATATCATAATATGCATATAGTACATTATGCTATATCACACTTATAAAGTTTATATAGCATGTGGGTGTAGACATATACATCTTTATATAATATATATATATAAAATATTTTATATATTTTATAATTAATATATATTTTATATATTAAAATATTTATTAAATAAATATTATTTTATAATTTATAATATATATATATATATATTTTAATATTTTATTTTTTTATCTATATTGTATTATATAGGTGTCGTATGTTAGGGGGCTTTAAAATTATAATGGGGGACCCCCCAACAACAAACCCAACCAAAACCCCCCACCCCCACACACACACACACACAAAACACAAAACCACCACACCACCCCACACAACACCAACCCAAAACACAAAAATATTTTTAATATTTTAAATTTATAAAATATTATAATATAAATTTTATATAATATTATATAATATTAAAAAAAAAATATTTATTTTTTTTTTTTTTTTTTTCTTTTGTTTTTTTTGTTTTTGTTTTTTTATCCATATACTACTTTCATTGTTGTTGTTTATCCCCCCAAACATACTTTGGCAGTTTTGCTATGTAAAATTTGTTTTATTTTTTTTTATATATTATAAATATTATATTTTTTTTATTCAAAAATAAATGCCTTTTTATTAATATATTATTATAATAAATAAAAAAAAAAATTTTACAACAATATAAAATTATTTATATATTATTTATTTTTATATTATTATTTTATTTTAATTGAAGAAAAAATCAAAAACAATTTTTTAAAAATAGCGCATTTAAAATCCCCCCTTTTCCCCTCTTCGGTTGGGGGTGGGAGGGGAGCGAGTATAAAGAGAAAGGGTTTTCCGGGGAGGGTTCAACGAGTAACTTCAAGTCGAGGATCGCCCCAAAAGGGAAAGGCAAAGGTGGGGGACGGACACTATCCGGGAAAAGCACCGTTCAAGTTGAAATTACAGCGCGTATTCCCCGTCTGCGGCTGTGCCCATCAGGGGGAAGGGGAGACGATTCGGCGCTCCATCCTCTGTGGTCTGTGTCCCCTGATGATGAAGAGGGGGGTTTTTGTGTGTCCTCCGATTACGCCACTTAGTGAACAACCTTGGACTGCGCCGCTCCCAAAGCACTGCTTATCACAGGAGGCACAAACCAAAGGCTCACCTTCGGGTATGGGGGCTAGTTACCAGGGTTTCGACGGAAAGGGTTCACCTGGCGAAAATTACCTCAGTTGAAGGGTGAAGAGGGCGGGAGAGAGTAATCCCTCGTGTAAAGGGAACTGAGGGCGGCAGATAGGGGACTTTTGGAAGGGTCGTGGTAGATATACGGGCCGCGCCCCCGGTCACGCGCGTCGGACATGTTGAGAAGCCCGTTTGGAGAATGGATACGAGGAAATAATCTCTCCAAACCGTCTGGGGGTCCCCGATGCAAGGCTCAAGAAAAGCGGGTGGCCACACCTCCTTCCCATGGAAGTATTACATACCTTGTTCTGCTCTTATAATTAATTTAAAATTTTATTTTAAATATTTTATAAATTATTATATATATATTATTTGTTTTATCTTTATAAAATAAAAATTTATATTATTTTAATTTTTTTTTTTATTTTAAGTTTTTTTTCATTTTTCTTTTTTGCAGTGGTCAGTTGTTTTTTTCGGAAATTTCCCTTTAAAATTTTTTTATTTTTATTATTATTTTTTTATTTTTATCTTTTTTATATTTTTTTTTATATTATTTTTATTTAAATAAAAATTTTAATTTTAAATTTTAAATTTAAAAATATATTCTTTTATTTATATATTATTATACATATATATTATATTTTTTTTTTTATATATTTTAAATTAACATATATATACAAATATATATATCTGTATAATTTATAAAATATAATATAATTATATAATTATATTATATATATATTTTTTTATATATATTTATATATTTTATATATATTATATATATTTTAATAATTTTTTATTATTATATGGGGATATATAAATTAATATTAAGGGGTATTTTCCGAATCAAACCCCCCTGCACTGCACTGTCTTAAAATTGTTTATCCCCATTACTTTGTCAATAAAACCCTTTTCGAAAAAACGATGTACCCCCGTCTGTACCGAGAGACCTGTGTCCGATAGATTGATCCTTTCAGAAGAAAATGTCCTCGGGACATTTTCCAAACACTGTCAGAGTATTGCCCCTGCTCAGGGCCTTTCCTTTTGATTTTTTAGCTTCACTTTCTCTTCCTTTCAGTGACTTTCATATCGTTTTTTTTGGCAAAAATAAACAAAGAAATTTAACTTTGCCTCCCTGGTTGGTGTGTGTGTGTGTGTGTGGTGTGTGTGTTTTGTGTGTGTTGTGTGTGTGTTTTTGTGCCGTGTTAATGGAGGATAGACTGGAGTTCCATCTAAAACAGCACTTTTTTTTCAAAAAAGGTTAAACATAAAAACTTTGCAGCTGAAACGTAATTGTTATATTTGCAAAAATCACTCGTAACCTCGCTTTGGCTTCCAGTAAATTCCTTAAATTTTACACAGTGTAATTTTCGAGCCTCAGACAAACCAAAAAATTTTTTCTTAAAAAATAAATAAAAAAAAAAAAAATATATATATAAAATTATAATATATATATATATATTTATATATTGTATTTTTATATATATAATTATATATATTTATATATATATATATTTTGGTCTATTAAAACCCCGCTGCGTCGAAGATGTGGGAAATAAAATTCAATTGTAAAGGTTATATTTTGTAAGGTTTGATCAGCCAAACAAAAGCCAGAGGCAAAACACGAAAACAAGTGATACACGGTGCTAAAGGATTACTGTTTTTTTTTAATGTATACAACAGCAACACTAAGGATATCCGCCCCCCTTAGTACTTTACAGCAAACGAAGACACTGAAAAAAACATTTGTACCCCGCTTCTACGAAAAAACAGTTAAGTGTCTTTTACGCGGTCCCCTGTGTTGTCTAGCCCCTCGACCTGGCCTTCCCTATTTCTACGTAAAAACCTTTATCCGATAGGCATATAAAGAAAAAAGAAAAATTCCCCGATTAGGAAAAAGGAAAAAGCTTAGCAACATTGAAATGAGTCAAATGCTAATTTTAACAAATGCAAATTTTTCTCCCTTTTTTTCACTTTTCCAACTGTAATGAATCTTGCCGTTGAACCTTCCCGTTTTAGCATATCAAAAACAGTGTAGATTTTTAAGGCAGTGGACGATTAAACACTTTTTTACAAATGTACCACGCGTGAGAACACACACACACAAAACACCCCACACACACACACACACACCACACACCACACACACACACACACACACACACACGCCACACACACACCAAAACACACACACTCGCACGCACACCCCACACACAAGCTACAAATAACAGTGGAACTAAGTTCTGAAAAGTCAGCTCAGCGAACGAGCAGGTTCGAAATGTTTCTACTTGCTTGCCTGCGATTGTAGTACCCTCGCCGTGGATGCAGAGAGGGCGTGGTCGAACAGTTTTTTTTATTTTCCCTTTTAAAATCTGGAACGGCAGACATGAAAACGCACCACACCCCAAGCCAACCTCACATTTTGTATACATATAATTATACATATACATAGATGCACCGGTAACTATATACCAAGCAAATACACACAAATGAAACACACAATTATTTTTCCGACAAAGTTTGTTGTTTTGATTGTGTGTTGTGTTCTTGGTGTGTGTGTTGTGTGTGTGTTGTGTGTGTGTGTGTGTGTGTGTGTGTGTGTGTGTGTGTGGTGTGTGTGCGTGTGTGAAAGTTTTTACAATACAGGTTTAGGCAAAGTTCGTGGGCGTTTTAAAAACTTTTCTACTTCAGCAACGGGAGAATTATAGATGTAAGCGCGTCGCTTCGCGGAAGGGTTTTGTAGAGGTGTTTGTCATAGTCCAACTGCCGGGATTTTTGATGAGCGTCGCGGGTCTCACCCTTCAGTTTTGGGTTCCGTGGGGGTATACTTCCAAAGGGTGGTTGTGTGGGTTCGCCCTGTCAGGGGTTTACTTGGGTCGCCAGTCTCGCTGGGGATCAGGTCAACCCACCGTCTGTAGTCTGGGGGGAATGACTCTCCTCTAAGGATAGTCCGATTGCGAAGCTTAGCCTCCCCCCGGGGCTATCCATGAAGGGGCCCGGCCTGTGTCGACAATGCCGACTCGCTCACGTGTTTTCGTGATGCTGACGGGGCTAAACCCTAGTCCTTACCACCGTGTTGCCCGCCACACAAAAACCTCCGGGTGACAATTGCATTCTCCCGCCTGGGGGGCGCGAACCGCCGACCCCTGGGATGGGGGCCAACACTTTTCCCACTTACACCCGGGGGCTATCTCCTAGCCTTGTCCAAGGTGGGCCCAAGCTAATGATGATTCCGCGTGTGTCGTGCCGTTTCCATGATATTATTTCCAAGATGTTGAATTCAGCAAAAAATGATACCGCTTTTCCACGCTACGCAGGAAATTCCCGTCATCCCAGAAAGAGAGGGGTCATGCCCAAAAAGAGAAGAGAGACTGGCCGTATCTGCCGTTTTTTACCACATTCACAAAAATTTGACTCCCGATGTCGCCCCCTTCGATATGTCAAAACCTTCAGGGTTAACGGTCCTCGAGCTGCATCCATGGGGCCCGATCGTCGGGTTTGCCGAGCGGGCTTGCTCCCCTTCTGCGACATTCCTGCAGTTTGGTGTCTTGAGCAAGTTACGTGGTGTTTGCGCGGGCAAGTGCAAAAATAATAGGGTGCATGGGGCAAAGGTGGGTTGAGAGAAGTAACAAAAGGAAAATAATTTAAAAAATACTGGAAAAGGATAAAATACAGAACTAAAATACGGTAAACTTAAACTATCAATTTTAATTAGGGCGACGTCGTTGCAATAGGCTTACCTGGGGGGTACTTCCATGTTAGTTTCATGTGACCTCCCTGGGAATATGGGTTTTGTACCTCATTCTTTTTGTTCTCAAAATGGCGTTAGATATGCGAAACCAAAAAAATTTGGAACCAAACATATACCGGATAGTATTATTAGTATAAAATCAAATAGGTTTTTAACCGAACGTCATAAAAGTTTGTGTGCGAAGTGTTTTTTCAGGGATAGTGACTTTTAAAAAAACCGGGTAAATCCAAAACTGGGGCTAATTTTAGGGCCCATGAACGAATACTGGGTATTAAAAAAGGACACGAACAAATACGGGCGCTGTTGCATCTCACAGGATGTAGGGGTTTATGCCATAGTACAAGGGGTCCGGGCCTATTTTTTCATTGCCTTGATTTGACTGTGGGTTAGAGGTTGGCAGAAGTAAAGGCAAAGTCGTTGATGTGGGAGGGGGGCCCATGTTGATGACTGATGCTACAAATGAGCCTAGAAAGGATGTTGTGACTGGTGAGATGCAATTGATAAATGATCTCTAAAAAGTGCCAATGGACGTAATTGCAGACAACTTTCAGAGTAATTCTGGGTGAAATGCGTTCACGAAATTTAAAGGTGGGTCTTGATGAAGAGTGCCCTTGAAATGTCCGGAATGATATGTTTATAACTGCAGGGTGAAAACGTTTTATTTGTTTTTTAAGGGAAGGGATGGATATAGTAAGCTTGGGGAGGAAGTGGACGTGTCTAGGAATTAAGACAAACGGGCCAAAAATTGTGAGGAAGGACCTAAGAGCAGAATTAAGGGAACACTTTTTTTTAAAGGGTGCTAGAGGATTAGGGTTGGGAGATGGCCTTTTTGGGGATGTTTCTGGGGAGGAAAAAACGATTTTTTGGGGGCTGCGATGGGGTCATTGATGAAGGAATAAATTAATAGTGAATGCTTTCACTGTTACCTGATAAAAACAAGAAAATAAACTCTGGGGATGGCAAAGCATTCTCATCTTATTTTTTTAAAATGCCCAATGTATGAAAGATGTTTCTATAAGCAAGCTGTGGCTGATCTGGATGGGATATCAAAACGTTTTTTATTGTAAACATTTTTTCATCGGGAAAAGTTTAAATTTTGTGTCGTCTTTTACAGCACCAAAAGCAAATGCGACCTTTTCCCCTTACCCGTCCTAAAACACGATCGACTTTTTTGAACGACAAACCCTTTTTTAAGGCAATATCGTGGGGTTGAAGATCGTCGAGAAATAAGAACTCCCCTTGGTATAAATTACGGAGCTATTTCTTCATGGAGTCCAAATTTTCTTCCCGGGTGGGGATAGCAGTATACGGGGGGGCGAACGGAAAATCCAACTTCAAAATTATTTTTTACTGGGAACAGTGAGCTTGGTACCTGACCAAAGCATCGGGTACGCCGTAACTTTTTTTTTTACCCAAACCCAGCTGACTGCAAGGCGTGGGAAAACTGGGTACATTTATCATGTCTTCCTTATATAATGGTATTACATTTGAATTTTAGGGTTTTACCTCATTAAAGTGCTTTTTTCGTTAAAGGAAAGGAACAAATTTCACAGTCCCCTTTTCCCCTATCTGCCCACCCCGGCTACAGCTTGGCGGGAAAGGCATCTACGTTGGGAAAGGGGCCTGTGATACTAATTCCAAATTTAGGGTATAAAACCAATATACCTTCTAAGACTCAGCTTACAAAAAAGGTTACATGTTTTTCCTTATCTCAGCGGTGGTTTGGAAATCTGTTCACGTGGGACCAGGTTATTTAAAATTTATTTTAATTTTTCATTACCTTTGCACTTAGTTTTTTTCGCTTCAAATGTATGACATGCCAATACTGTTTTCTGTCCCCTTTTTTTATTAGTTTTATATATTATATCCTTTGCGTCTGATAAATCTTTTTTAGTTCATTTTTTCATTTCTCTCATAGATTTAACTCTCAAAATTGTATCAATTTTGCTAAGATAAGTGTGTGGGAAAATTAAAATTTAAAATTTTTAAATGAAAAAATTTTTATAGCCAAATGTAAAGCCCAAACAATAAGCTAATTCCGTAATACAACATCTAATTCATTATATCCATAACAAACTTTTAAACCCACCTTGTAATTTTATTTTCATCTTATTTTTTCTTCTAAATGTTAAAAACGAAAAAACAATATAAATTTTCCCTTAAACAAAATGTTTTTATCAATTTGAAATTACAGAAACAATATCAAAAAATTTGAAAAAGAATTGCATTCAAAATTTGTAAAATTTATTTAAGTAAAATGAAATCTTTAAAAGAACATTAAATACAAATTAATATCCTTAACAATTACGAAGTTAAAAAATTGAATTATCTCCCTTTTAAAAAATAACCAGCAAATTTTAATACTAAATTAATCCATTAAGAATTAAATAAATCAAGCAAAAAATTATCCTAAAAATCTTAAGTAAACTCATTATGCGAAAACACAAATTTTTTACGCTCCACTGGAAATTTAACTTCAAATGTTAAATCCCCTGCCGTAAGCCGAATCTCTTTAAAAGTAATTTAGGAATTCTTACTTTTTTAAACTAAAATTGATATATCCTTACCCTTGAAAAACAAATCTAATTATTTAATCATTCGTTCTCAAAAATTTAAAATCAAAACTATAATTATTTTATTATTAAAATTTTTACTTCCAAAATTAACTTAATCAAATACAAAACTTGGGGCCCCTATATAGCCGACATAATCCATATTATCCTTTTGCACATTCCCCTCCACAGTTCCATCAAATAAGGGGCCCAAATCACATCAATCGGGCTTCCAACTGTGCCCAAAAATGACATGGGGTACTGGATGCTCTCTTCTAGTTTGTTGCTGTATGGCGTTGTTTTTCCCCCTATGGGGGTATCCCCCCCTTTTTTTTTCAATTTTTTTTTACTATTTGAAAATACCTGCATCAGGACTTTCCTGTTTTCCCAGACTTTTCAACACTGTTTCTTATAAATTTTTTTACCTCCACCCGATTATTTTCTTGTTCCCAGAAATGGTATGTAATGATATATATTTCAGTTACTTAGAAATACTTGTTTTTTGCCCCCGTGCTTCCCCTTTTGCTTCTGTTTGGGCCAATTGTGGGAAACACTTTTTCATGAAAATTTTCAACACATTTACGTATGGGGGTCCTTTATTTTTTTTCCCGGTCTTGCCCTGTTGCCAAGTTTTGTCTGGAGCCGCTCACCTCGCAAAGTTATTCTTTTTTGATGTCTCGGGTTGTTTGTTTCGCCATTTTGTACATCCGCTTCGTCCTGTTTGTTCACGTGATAATTCCTGCGTGTGTCTACACAATCAATCATATCCAAACCTGATTCTTGCGGTCACAATATCCACTCTTGTTCTTTTTTTAAATAATTAAAAAAATAATTTTGCATTCCCGGGTCATAGTGCTTTATGCTACAGCTTTCGGGGATTTGAGAATTAAAATCAACTCAGTCAGTTCTCTTAAAAAGAACTTAATGATGTATAAAATCCCAAAGAAGCCCCCCCAAGATCTATACCCACCTTCTCACATGCTGACTTTGCGGGGGCCAGCATAATCATGCCTGGGGATTCAACAGGGGGGAATCCACAAAAACTATATCATGGCCTCGTGCATTGGCCATGCCAAAATACCGTTTTACCCTGATGTCATTTCAATATTGCCTGCCCCTTTGTCTAAAATTTTCAGAGCCTGGGATCATCTGTACCACGAAAATTACCTCTAAACCTCGATTAAATAAAAAATCGGTGGCCAAAGTTTTCTGCCAACTCAGTTTGGGTAGCAGTCAAAACCCTCCTACAATCCTGATTCCTTGAAAATACTAGGTGCAATGAATATCTTGACTGCCGTTGTTGAAAAGAAAAAGGATCTTGCAATATCGACATTGATCCATGGTCCAAAAAGTGCCCAAATGGCTTCAGCTGCTCCCACAGCCTTTTTTCGGGTTTTTGATGCATCATTGACAACCCCCCTAAGTATTTGTATTTGGAAAAGATATAGCTCCGTCTTGATATGGAACCTTGGGAAGGGGTTTTTTTTGGGGTTTAAGTGCCCTTGTTTTTTTTTTGGTCGGAATACAAGCCCGCTCGTTTGCCCTTTCTGAAAATATATCTAGAATCTCTTGTTTCTCTCCCCCGGATGGGATTTAATGCAAAAATCTTTTACTAGCAAAAAATGGGTCATTCCCTCAAAATGTATATCGCCCACAATCTATGCATTAGGGAATTAAAAAAGCATGGGACTAAAACGCCCCCGCCTCACAGGTTCCAAGTTCAAAAAGTTTTTTATGAGTACTCTTTAAAGCCCTTTAAAAGAACCTGGCCGATTGTCGATAGATACATTTTAAACCATGTTTAAAAGTTTTCCCGAAAACCAAGCTGGGTGGTTTTTCTCAAGATAATTTCTCTGCTTTTTCAATACAAAGCAGATTTAAAACAGAAATAGGTTTTTCATCCTGGATTTGATTTTTAAGTATTTCTGCAAAACCCTGCTGTTACTCCCTACAGAACTCCATACATCTGGGGGGTAATTTAGCATCATAAGTCGTTCAGAAACATTTTCTCAAGTTCTTTTTAAGTCAAAGCTAAGGAAATTGGCCTGTATTTGTCTGTATTGGGGTTTAGGTAAGGGGAAAGTTTTAAACTTTTAGTCCAGGAGCTTGGGAGGATTCCCTTTTGATAGGCTGAATCATAATGTGTAAAATTGGGGTTCCTCTCCCGAGCATTGTGGGGACGGACCTGCTTTTTGCCCCTCGCCAGGGGGGGTTGCCCCTTCCCTTTCATCGGTTATTTCGCCAAAGTCGAGTTTTTTTTGTCTCTTGTGAAGCGGTTTCAGTGAGAATTCCCATCCCATTCTCTAGCCGCATATTAGCCGTTCTTGTGGACTGCGAAACTTGGTTTTTTGAAGCTTTACCTTCAGCCTATTAATTTTTCTCCATACATCAGCTACAGAAGATTGTCTTTGATACTTTGCAGAATATTTCCAGTGTTTTTCTACGAATCTGAGTTTTTAATTCTCTGAATTCCTTGTTGGCTTTTAAGAAATTGCAGAAGCCTTTCTAATGTCAATTATCTTTGTAACAGCAAGCTCCTGGACCGTTAATGTTCCTTGGCCAATTTGGTTATGATCCACCTCAGTGCATGGGGCCTGGGGGCCCCTTTTTTTTTCGAGTTTTTATGAACAACCCATGTGTTTATAGAAGTCAGTGACAACTTTGATTAGATCCTGAAAGAAATGTTCAACAGTTGTTATTTTCATAGGTTATATCAGTCATAGACCGGGGGCCTTGAGTGATGCTCCAGGCTTTTGTCTACAGCAATGGTCTGTTCGTACTGCAAAGTGGTCACTAAACTCTTGTATCAGTGAAATACGACATTACCATTAACTAAATTTTTTTCCAAATACTAATCTAATCTGCCACCTTCTCAAATGGGTCTGTTTCTGTGTCATATATTGTCAGTGATCTTTCTACTGATGAAATGCTTGAATTCTTGTCTCCAAAGTGTGGAATGCTTTGCATTGAAGTTGCCCATGCATAACGTGCCTTGGTTTGAAAATTGGGGAGAGAATTATCCAGAAGTTTTGAGTATGTGGCATATACATTATACAGTGAAAATACCCAGAGGGAGTCTGAAAATTTTAATGATAAATTTGAAAATCAGTGTTCTCGGATTTTTAACAATTTATGTGGCAGTGTTTTCCTTCACATATTTAACAATCACATTTGAATAATATCCCTTAATTGCAGGTGCTATTTTCATCTTAGCAGCCAGCAAAAGGTTCTTGCGCAAAACTCAAATTG